>NC_090652.1:86265744-86433244 GCF_040937935.1 Hyperolius riggenbachi
CTCTCTCTTTCTCTTTCTCTTTCTCTTTCTCTTTCTCTTTCTCTTTCTCTTTCTCTTTCTCTTTCTCTTTCTCTTTCTCTTTCTCTCTCTTTCTCTCTCTTTCTCTCTCTCTTTCTCTTTCTCTCTCTCTCTCTCTCTCTCTCTCTCTCTCTCTCTCTCTCTCTCTCTCTCTCTCCAGTGGTCACCTCGATTGAGTTTAACCTGGTGTGTGTACGAAACCTTAGTGATGATGTCATGAATAAAATTGCTTATTTGTTTTAAAATATTCTTTAATATATTATTTAGCCAGTAGTTTACCCCATGTAAAATCTTTCCTCTCCCTGATTAACATTCTTACATGTGTCACTGGCCGGTGACAGCTTTAGTTCTGCCAGGTGAACTGTACGGAATGTTTGTTACTGAGAGCTCTATGCACAGAGGGAGATCTTGCTTGGCAGTTGGAAAAGCTGTTATTTCCCATGTAATGAGGTTCTTGGACAGGAAACGGTCAGGACCTAAATCCTGACATCATGCATAAGGTGGGTTTTCATCACAGTATCAGCCATACAGATATCCTTGTTAATCCATTTGAAGAAAGGTAATGATTTCTCGTGGCAAAGGGGGTATCGGCTACTGATTGCACACAACTTAGTGTACCTGAGATGGGCATACAAAGAAGAAATATACATACCTGGGGCTTCCTCCAGCCCCCTCCGGCCTGATCGATCCCTCGTCATCCTCAGTTGTTGCCTGGTTTATCCGCAACTGGCCTTGGCGGTAAGTCATCCTGTCGGCCACGCACACTGCCTCATCTAGCTCCTGTCGCTGGGAGCTTTCTGTGCCTACCTCAGCGGGAGCAAGACGAGGTAGCACGCACTCAGCCTGGATGTGCATGCGCAGTTTGCCCCGGATTGGAGGCCAATTGCAGAAGATCCAGGCAGCGGAGGAGGACAGCGACGGAGCAATCAGGCTGGAGGGGGGCTGGAGGACGCCCCAGGGTTATGTATATTTCTTCTTTGTATTCCCATCTAAGGTTCCCTTTAATCCTGGGTTAAAGTTCCTCTTTAACTCTCCTGTCTTCCAGTTTTTGATAGGACCTTTGAGAAGTGGCTGTGTTTTATATACACATAAGAACACTGCATACCAGCTTAAAGGAATACTGTAGGGGAGTCGGGGGAAAATGAGTTGAACTTACCCGGGGCTTCTAATGGTCCCCCGCAGACATCCTGTGCCCGCGCAGCCACTCCCCAATGCTTCGGCCCCGCCTCCCGTTCACTTCTGGAATTTCAGACTTTAAAGTCTGAAAACCACTGCGCCTGCGTTGCCGTGTCCTCGCTCCCGCTGATGTCACCAGGAGCGTACTGCGCAGGCACAGACTATACTGGGTCTGCACAGTACGCTCCTGGTGACGTCAGCGGGAGGGAGGGTGCGGCCGCGCAGGCTCAGTGGCTTTCAGACTTTAAAGTCTGAAATTCCAGAAGTGAACCGGAGGTGGGTCCGGAGCATCAGTGAGTGGCTGCGTGGGGACAGGACGTCTACGGGGGACCATTAAAAGCCGTGGGTAAGTTCAACTCATTTTCCCCCGACCCCTACAGTATTCCTTTTAAATAATGTTTGCCCTTACTCCCTGCTGTATGGGGAGCTGAACTGAATACATTGCAGTTTTCTCAACAGAAGTTGCATTTCCCTTTAAGATAGCCATTCATTAGTGATTCCTCGAGCAGAGGCTGGGTAAATATCCAGTCAGAGTAATGATCCTGATTATATGGGTGGTTTGCTGTGCCTTGATCAGGATAGGAAAGTACAAATCAGCATGTGAAAGGCTGTTTCTGCATATGGGTGCTTTGTTGTCTCCAGAAAGTCATTAAACAGATTTTATTTTACTGATCATTTTATCAACCTGTTTATTTATAAAGTGCATGTCTGTGTCTTAAAGGGACCCTGCAGTCACCCAAAACTAAATAAACTGAGCACATCTCACGTAGGGCTCTTACAATCAGTGCTGCTTGCTTCCTGATCCATGTTAGTTGAGTGCAGCATCCCCTCTGGGCCAGCTCTGTGCTAATAGATCATCAGGATAATGGCATGCAGCATGTTCTGAGTGCACTGCCTGCTTCCATCCACATTGTGAGATTACCAGGTCTTCATGGGCTAGGGAAGTGCATCATGTTATGGTGTGGGAGTAGGGCAGAGGTCACAACGCATCTGGGTCAAATCTTTGTGATCTTCCTAATGGTCAAAAACTCCCAGAGGTTGATGTGGTGGTGTGTGTAGGTATTGCACTGTATTAAGTGAACTACGTAGGACATCATTGACCATTAGGCTAGGTTAGGTTCACACTGGGTCATTGCATTGGAATATATAATCGCATAGCAAAAGCAATGCAGTTACACTCACCTAAAGGATTATTAGGAATACCTGTTCAATTTCTCATTAATGCAGTTATCTAATCAACCAATCACATAGCAGTTGCTTCAATGCATTTAGGGGTGTGGTCCTAGTCAATACAGTCTCCTGAACTCCATACTGAATGTCAGAATGGCAAAGAAAGGTGATTTAAGCAATTTGGAGCATAGCATGGTTGTTGCCGCTAGATGGGCCAGTCTGAGTATTTCACAATCTGCTCAGTTACTGGGATTTTCATGCACAACCATTTCTAGGGTTTACAAGGAATGGTGTGAAAAGGGAAAAACATCCAGTATGCGGCAGTCCTGTGGGCGATGCTAGAGGTCAGAGGAGAATGGGCCGACTGATTCAAGCTGATATAAGAGCAACGTTGACTGAAATAACCAACTCGTTACAACCGAGGTATGCAGCAAAGCATTTATGAAGCCACAACACGCACAACCTTGAGGCGGATGGGCTACAACAGCAGAAGACCCCACCAGGTACCACTCATCTCCACTACAAATAGGAAAAAGAGGCTACAATTTGCACTAGCTCACCAAATTTGGACAGTTGAAGACTGGAAAAATGTTGCCTGGTCTGAGGAGTCTCGATAGTCAGAATTTGGTGTAAACAGAATGAGAACATGTATCCATCATGCCTTGTTACCACTGTGCAGGCTGGTGGTGGTGTAATGGCGTGGGGGATGTTTTCTTGGCACACTTTAGGCCCTTTAGTGCCAATTGGGCATCGTTTAAATGCCACGGTCTACCTGAGCATTGTTTCTGACCATGTGCATCCCTTCATGACCACCTTGTACCCATCCTCTGATGGCTACTTCCAGCAGGATAATGCACCAGGTCACAAAGCTCGAATCATTTCCAATTGGTTTCTTGAACATGACAATGAGTTCACTGTACTAAAATGTCCCCCACAGTCACCGTGGGCCAACATTTCTAAAGAATGCTTTCAGCACCTTGTTGAATCAATGCCACATAGAATTAAGGCAGTTCTGAAGGCTAAAGGGGGTCAAACACCGTATTAGTATGGTGTTCCGAATAATCCTTTAGGTTAGTGTATATTGTAATGGTATCAGTGGCGTAACTGTCTCATGGGGCCCCCTGTGAAATCTTTTAGGGTGCCCCTTCCTGCATTCAGACCCCCTGCCTTCCCCCTGGTGCCTGGGGGAGAGGAGGAGCCCAGACTCTGTATCAGGATCTGATATAGTAAACTTCTGGCTGTAGTCAAGGATGTGGAGTGGGTAAAAAAATTATCTGACATTTCGGTTTATGAAACCTCTGACTCCAAGTACCCAGAATTTCTCCTTGACTCAGACGCCGCAGCCCTTGCAGGGCTATGGAGTGGGTACAAAAATCATCAGACTCGGACTCTTTAGTTTATGAAACCAACCTCACTCCGACTCCAGGTTCCACAAAATTGCTCCGGCGCATGGTTGGGTCCCCAGGTCACATCCATGCGCTTGTATGGAATATACAAAGTAGGACCAGTTCTGATATAGTAAACTTTTGGCCAGGTCTCCTAAAGTTTACTGTACAGGCTGCCCCCTACTAAGAAACCGGTTTTGCTTCAGGAAATTGTTTGTAAATTTAATTTATTTGAAAGTTGAGTCCTGTGATAAAATGGTGAAACGTGGATAAATGATTTACTTTTGGACAACTCTCGATTTATACATATAGTTCGGTTTTTGATTGTTTTGAACTACTTATAACAGTTAATACACTACTGTAACATTTAACAACAAAAATATGTAATAAAAAACAGTATTGTATATTTTGTACTTAAAGACAACTTTGTAAAATGTTGTTACTCAAGACAACACAAAACATTTATATCACACCTTTCTCAGCAGTACATTTATATCGCACCAGAGCTGCAGCCACTAGTGCACGCTCAATAGACTGTAGCAGTGTTAGGGAGTCTTGCCCGAGATCTCCTTACTGAATAGGAGCTCGCTTACTGAACGGGAAGTGCCCAGATTCCAACCCTGGTCTCCTGTGTCAGAGGCAGAGCCTGTAACCATGACACTATCCAGCCACAGTCGAGTAGAGGACTGCCTGTAAAGGGAATTTGCTACATTGTTTCTACACGACGTCTGAATGTGAACTGAAGTACTATCAGCATTTTCAGTGTTTTCTCTCTTCCTAGCCATTATCTGTGCGTGAGGTGATCCGTGTTTTTGCTTTGTGTAAGTGGATAAGTAGTGTTGTGTTTTTCTAGTTTCACAGCACAGTAATTGGTTACTCCTCCAGTGTAATTTAGCCTATGGATGTTTCAGTCCTCTGGTGGTGCCATGAAAGTGACTGTGTCACAGAGGAAGCGTTTCCAGCTAAGATGATAGTCTGGAGTGTGGTGGCTTTGTCTGTTGCCTTTTTCATGTTACTGATCTTTTCCACAACAGATGTTTCAATGTCGGAACTGTAAGCTTCTGAAGAGGTGATTGAAGGAGAATAGGGTTGTGGCTAGAAGGATGCCTGATATTATTTTCTCAGCAGCAGAGTAGAAAGACATCTGAAATCTGATTGGTGGGCCCAGTGTTCTCCCCAGACATTTTTTCCAGCCGGGTGGCATGAAATAGTAGCCGGGTGGCATGAGTTGAGAGAATGCAGGACCAGTGCTTCTGTGCACAACTCTGCTTACAGCATAGGAGGGGATGAGCTGATAACAGCCGGGTGCTCACCAAAACTAGCTGGGTGGAGCACCCGGCTAAAAGAGCCTGGGGAGAACACTGGGTGGGCCTATGAGGCTAAAGAAGACCTAGGATGTAATTTTCAATAATGTTAATGTAAGTTCTACTACAATCTACAGGTGACAGGGACAGAAACTCACCCATTCGCCCATAAATGAGTCTTCTTTTGAAACTCCACCCCCTCATAGGCAAGACCACCGCACCCATTTTTATTCAAATTGTTTCAGAGCTCTGTGGCCACCTCCATCTGGGTTGCTGTGGCCCGCCCCCAGTTCAACAACTACCTATTAGGGCACGGCTGCCAAGCTGGGAAAGGGCAAAGGCAACATAGGTGGGGATGGCCACAATAGTTTCACTGGGGGGGGGGGATAATATAGATAAAAAGAACTCCCAGCATTCAACTTTTTGGCACTGACTACTAAAGGACTACTAAAGGACCAGTGCTCCTTAAAGAGACTCTGTAACAAAATGTTCAGCCTTATTTCTTCTATCCTATAAGTTCCTATACCTGTTCTAATGTAGTCTGTCTTACTGCAACCTTTCCTAGTTGCACAGTGGCTGTATTATCTCTGTTATATAATCTAATCTTCTTTCCTTTGTCATCTTTGTTGGCTCAGGCAGGAATGTGCTGCTCTGCTGTGATAGGTAGAAGTTATACACACCCTCTCCACGCCCCCTCCAGGCTCTGTATGAGTCACAGACTGAGCTTCTCTCAGCCTATCACATGCTGGTTAGCAGCCATGTTTTTTGTTTGTAAACACTGCCTAAAACTGGCAATTACAAGCCAGGATCTCAGCAGGGAGTGGCAGAAACAGCAAAGAGGGGCCCAGGAGAACATAATGAATAGAATGGTATGCTTTTTATTGTAAGAATTTTAGAGTACAGATTCTCTTTAAGTATGTGATAACTCCAAATCATAACAGCAAAACAAGTTTTGCAAGTTTTGAATGCAGGATTAGCACCTTTATCACTTAATAAACTCAGACCAGTTGCTGTAGAAATTTTATTTTTATGGTGACAATCCCGCTTTAAAAGGTCTGCTTTCCTTCCGTGCTTCTGGTTATGACATGCAGAGCATAATGTGGGAAGTTTATAGCCACATGGAAGCATGAGCCGGCGGGTTTGAAATTCAGTTTTGCCACATTGGAAACAACCTAAGTGTTGAGCCACTGATTACTAATAGTGAACTTTCCAAATATTTTATTAGCTGGTGTTGCTCTTACAGGTTGCTGTTTTTTGTGACTGCGCTCTTGGGTTGTAGCAGAAAAATAACATGTCTTACTAAGAGCACTGTGACAGCTCTCTGCAGCAATCCTCTACTATTAAGTAGGTCCCCATTGCTATCTGGCATTGCTGTTCTGCTGAATGAGGCTTGTGCTGGCTACTTAATTATCCTCCTTGGCACAGGGAGAGAGGGGTAAGCAACATTCAGTCAGGTCTAATGCAGGCCCCAGAAGGTAGCAGCTAAGGTTTGCCGTTTTCTTTGCTTGTTAGCACCCAAGGCACCTGCACATAGCTTAGATTCTTTTCAAAGGCGTCCACAAGAAAATAAGGCTGTTTGTTTTTGTATTTTTCAATGTTTTGCTGTCAAAAACGACGTCTGCTAAGTTCAGATGAGGTAAAGGAATACCCAGAAATGTATGTGTTCCTATTATGCATCTATATAGTGCTGACATCTGCTGAAGCACTTTGCAGAGCACACAATGATGTCTCTAGCTGTCCCTCGGAGCTCACAATCAAACACCTGCCATAATCTAATACCACAGTCTAATTTACTTACGGAAGCTATATTGGAGGGGAAGCCCTAGATCACCAGGGAAGTCATATGGGGGAGGTAGGGGGAAAGCACTACACACTGTACAGAGGAGGGTGGGGGCCACTAGACACCTGCGAACAGTATAGTGGTTGGAGGGGAGGCTATTAGACACAAGGGAACTTTGTAAGGGAGGAAAGATGGCCAGTAGACATTGATGGCCTGCGACTTGGTTCCAGTGTACAATTTCGGCCCACTTTGTATTTGTTTGACACCCCTGCTTTAAAAAAAAACATTGCTTTGTTACAGCTGATATAAATCCTGCAATACATCTGCAGTGTGTCTATTTCCTGCTTTCATGGAAGCAGACATAGGGTTAGCATCCTGTGTTTAAACATTAGCTGCTCAGCTGTGGCAGAGGAGATTCCTGAGCCGATACAGCAGAGAGATCAAATTACAGTTGTGATTAGTCAAAGATGAGGGGGAATAAGACAAGCTAAACTCTCTAAATACATACAGGGTGCATTCCATCCCTACCTCTCCCTAACAGTAAGGAAAGACTTTCCAAACTCTCTATTATGCTCTCATAAATGCCCAAAGAAATGTATAGTGATGGCATCACTGGGGCTTCTAGTTTGGTCTCCGCTGTCTTTGGAAGGTGAGCCATCATGTCATTGCAGTGACTTGGCCTCCTGCTGTCACATCACCCATCTAAGAGGCACATGGCATTTTTGTCACTTGACGACTTTGCTATGGCATCCCCTAAGAGCCTACAGTCTGAGCTCTGCCCCATTTTCTGGCCTCGCCCCATAAATACCAGTGGGAGGGATGTTAAATGGCATCTCAACCATACTTTCCCCCATAAATGTGAATGAATGGAATGGTGACTGGCAGCTTAGCCACACCCCCTCCCATAAGGCAATAGATCACAGCCAGAGGAAGAGTTTTGTGTAGTTTTCCTCCCGTCATCTTGGTTTCTTCCCATATCCTCAAAAGCATGAGTTAACTGTCTCCTTAGACTATGGTAGGCTAGACCATAACAGATGTGAGATTTTGGGTGACCTTCAAGGGACAGTTATTGACTGCAACAAAAACTTTTATCCGGCGCTTCTCAGAAACTGTTTTGGCTCTGTAACTGGTGTAGCCCAAGCGTGTCCAAGACAAAAAAAAAAAAAAAAAAGAAGTAGACCGAGGGATGGGTGAAAAAATCAAGGGGTGGGAGGAGAGCGCACTCAGGTTGTCATCCAGTAAAAATGGGCCGTTGGCCAAGTAACATTCTCACCTGGATCTGTAGCAGACTGTCCCATACGGGGTGGCCAGCAGAAAGGCTTTGTCCCACTTGGACTGGGAATCAAGTCTTGGCAGAAGTCCTCAAGGGGTGCAGATGATGACCTCCTTCAGAGCTGTACTGGCAGGCCGCTGCTCTGTTATATTTTCCTCCTAGCCCGAGTGCTGTGATGCCGCTATAGGCAGCTGCACTGCCGGGCAATCGTGGGTGGGAAGAGTGTATATAACGGCCAAAGCTGATGTTGGCTCCACGCCGCTCTGCTGAGGTGAGAGAATCAGAACGCAGGCGGTTGGAGCGGGAGCTAAGATGCTCCTTGGTGGTGTAACGGTCAGAAGAGGTTCTGCCCTAATCTGTGGGCTCTGCACAAGCGGGACACAGGCGGCGAGAGCGATTTAGCAATTTGCCAGTGCAAGTGTGTGCAAATAAGAAAAAAAAAAAAGTGGCTGCCGTATGAAATAAAAGTACATCTTTTATTGGCTCAACCCTCTTTCATCAGGTTAAAACATTGTAAAGGCCCATACACACGTCGGATTTTAGCGAACGACCCGTCGTTTGAACGTTCCGTCGTTCGGACATTTTCGCGTCAAATCCGACGTGTGTACAGACTATCGTTCGGGTGATAAGACTGGTTACCAGCGATCCGCCCGGCGGATCGTTGGTAACCAGTCTTATCACCCGAACGATAGTCTGTACACACGTCGGATTTGACGCGAAAACGTCCGAACGACGGAACGTTCAAACGACGGGTCGTTCGCTAAAATTCGACGTGTGTATGGGCCTTTACAATTGAGATGAGTTTAATTGCAATATTCTTCATTGATTGGTGTGACGTGGGTTAGGCGATTATCCAATCCCACATCAGTATGCTAATATGCTGGTGGACCATGATGCATAGCTGTAAAAGTAAAATCCGCTGTAAGTGGGTTATTCTCATTGCAAGAGGGATATAAAAGGAAAGGAAGGGCCGTTCTTATATAGGGATCAAGGGATAAAGTGATACTTCAAATAATTAAATAACTCCCGGCTTTATATGAATTATTCCATATGTTGGGGCCACATCATTAAAATGTATAATGAAGAGTCTATGGCTCATATTATATGAAAGGGCCACGATAATGCAAATATTTTATAAAAAAAAAAAAAAAAATCCAGCTTTTTTTTATATTTGCATTATTGTTTCTTAACACTATGACTGTGCTGCAGAAGAAGTTATATTTAAATGCAGAATAATGCATTTCTGGGTACTTCCTAAGCTCACCTGAACTAAGCAAAGCTCTTGGTTGGCATGGAAACATCTAAAAATATACCGGTAAAAGGAAACTACCTTATTTTCTTTTGGATACATCTCGAATTTATCAGTTACAGTGATGTTTGACAGTTTGTGAACCCTTTGAAATGGTCAAATTTTTTTTATATGAATGTGACCTACACGATTATTTGATTTTCAAAGAAGACCTTGAAGGGAACCTGAGATGGAGCCCCAGCCTAAAAACATACATACCTGGGCCTTCCTCAAGCCCCCCTCCGGCCTGATCGCTCCGACACCGTCCTCTTCTGGCTCCCCCATTCACCTGCAACTGGCCGATAAAATCCTCCAGTCAGCGCAGTCCGGCTAGGCGCGCTCCCCGTCTCGCTCCCGACGCTAGGTGCGTCATGAATGCGCTGGGTGCGCGCTCGTGGTATGGCCGCGTCTGCGCAGTTGGCCCTGGAGCGGAGGACTTTCTCACTGTATGTGCAGGTGCCTCATGGCTTCAACAACCTGGGAAAACAGAAAATGTTAGCCACTTCTTTGTGGTGACTGATTGAATTTTGTGCAACCCCCCTCCTCACCACGAACAAAAAAAGGGTAATTAACTAGCCAGCACAATCCTCATTCAGCAGAACAGTAATGCCAGGAAGCAATGGGGACCTTCCTAATAGCAGAGGATTGCTCCAGAGAGCTGTCAGATTGCTCTTAGGAATCGAGAAAGGCTGTTTTCCTGGACGATGTAAGTGCACAGGTGCACAGCCACAAATAACTAGGGAATTAAAGAGGAACACCAGTTAATAAAATTATTATATACACTTGTGTATATATAATGAACTTTCCACAAGTGTTTTAAAGCCTTATGCTGGGCATACACGGTGTGATTCTCCTTATCAATCAAGCCGCTGATGGCTTGATTGATAATTTCCGACAGGTCCGATCAGCGAGGCTTTCGATTCCCCGCCCAATGGGCAGAAAACGAGCGGAAGATAAGGAGCGCCCGCGGGGACAAGCGGGAATAGATCCAGGCGGAGACGAGTGGGGATGCGCCAAGATCGAGCCAGCGGCTCGATCCGGCGCATAAAACTCAGTGTATGCCCAGCATAAGGCTTGGTTCAGACGGACATCTGAACCAGCTGCCTACAGCAGCCCGGCATCTTGTTGCGAATGCAAAGATTAAAGAGATTCTTCCATCACTCCTCTCCCACCACCGGACGGCTCTGCAACGCTGACACCATCCTCTGGGTTATGATCACATGTCATATCATGTGATCAGAAGCTAGAAGAGGATGTCGGGAGCATAGCGCCACCACAGGTGGAAGAGAAGCCGATCCAGACAGGTAACTATAACAGCTCCCTGCTGCATTAGGCAGCCGTAAACCGGGTTTGGGGGTGGGTGTGGTAATTGGAATGCCCAGAAAGCGGGTTGGAAGGGGGAAGTGGGGGTGCACCTGAAGTGAGAGGGCTATGTCAGCCTCGATATCCATTTCCTTTTAAACAATACACCTTGCCTGGCTGTCATTTTGTGCCATTGATTCCAATAACTTTAGCCATGAACCCTGCACAAGCATGCAGATCAGGACTTGACCTGATTAGGCACATACTTGTTTCAGGTGCGTGATTCCGACTCTACTGCAGTTAAAGAAATCAGCAGAACAGCCAGGCAACTGGTATATTGTTTTAAAAAAGTAATACATTTGGTAGCCTCCATATTCTTCTCAGTTTAGGTGTACTTTAACACCTTCACATTCCTGGGTTTTTTACCCGGTAGATTCCTGACAATTTCGACTCTATTGACACAGCAATAACTTTTTAATTACTTATCATATCTAAGTGAATATAATCATTTTTGTAGGGGTTAAATACTCACCTGTCTTGAAGGCAAGTTCATCTCTCCGCCTCCCTTTCAGAATGGGTCCTGCTGTTTTTTTTTTAATTGCCCTAGGGCTCTGGCCATGCCCTCCTGTTGGCTATTGAGCTGGGGGGCAGTTCGCAGTCACGCAGGCGGAGGTTTCCAAAGACCTTTGGCAGCCTGTACCCCAAACATGTCAAGACAGGTGCGTATTTAACCCCAGAACACCCCTCAATATGATTTAATTTAGACAGAGCCTGTCATTAACCTCAAGTACTCTTTAAGGGCACACTTCTGGCATAAGAGCCTACCTCGGGTTTGCTTTAAGTTGAAATTCAAGTGAAGGCTTCATTTTATAAGGTGTCAGGACAATAGAACACCCCCTATTATTGGGCTACTCAGTGGTGCCTTTACATTTGAGCCAGGAGTATTGTTTCATTATGACGTTTTGAGTGTGTAGCTCACCTTCACTTGTGTGCAGCGACAGCTAAATTGCCCCACCCTGGAGGCAGAAGTTCAGATTATCATATTCCAGCTAGTCATTCAGCGTCGTGTCTTGAGGGTTGCAGGCATAGCTCCTGCCATGGGCGCCATGCCTGCCTCTGTCCTGTGCCGCCACCAATGCCTACTTGTATGCCGCCAAGCGCCCATCACTGCTCGGTCCCGTGTTCGCTGGCTCTATGTGAGAGCATCAGTCAGAAGTCTGATCAGCGGCAACTGAAGTGAGAAGAGTGCATATGGTACCCCCGTGAATACAGCACTGCACTTGCGGAAGAAATGTCATTAGTCACTTCCGCATGTGCCGTGTCCAGGAGTGGTACCATGTGCTCACTTCGGTCACCGGTGACCAGAGGTCTGACTGATGCTGCCTGTGACTTAGAGCAGCGATGATGGGGCACAGCAGTGGCTGGCGGCGCTGATCTGAGGTCTGACAGCAATGTGAGGAGAGGGGAGGAAGACACCTATCACCACCTAAACGGAGATGAGGAGCACCTTACACTACCGAATCTGGGGAGGGAGCTATTTACACTGGGGACACCTCGTACTGCTTAAACTTGTGAGGCAGTCATACTTATACTGGGGAGACCTTTCACTACTTAAACTGGGGGTGGGGCTACTGGGGACACCTCTGGCTACATAATACTGGGGAATCACACCTGGCTACCTATTGGTATTGGTGGGCCTATGTACATAATAATTTTGGGGGTTCTTGTGGCTAAGTAAATACTATTTGAGGAGTACATCTGTCTACCTAATGCTGCTAATTGAGGGATTCACAGGACAACTAAGCCCTGCTAATTGGGGGACAACACGTGGTTGCTTAATTATGTTATTTGGGGAGCATGGCTACTTAATTTATGTATATTGGGCATATTAGGCTACTAATTATTTTGTCTTGACGCAACTGGCTAATTAATTTGTTTATCTTGAGGCACCTGGCTGTTTAAATATTTTATCTGGAAGTGTGTTGACGATTCAATTATTTTATCTGGTCTGAGTGCTTGTTACTACTTAATATTTTTGTAGGTGGCATGTGATTACTTGATGAATTATCTGGAGGCATGTGATTACTTGATTCTTCTATTTGGAAGCATGTGACTATGTATTTCATTTTGAGGCACATGGCTACTAAAGTACCCAGACCTGAGCTTATATAAAAGTGTTATACATACCTGTGGCTTCTTCCAGCCCCATGTGCCCAATTTCAGTGTTTGCCATAGGCACCATATTACCCAGATATAACTCTGTAGTCACGGCCTACCCATATGGGCAGTATGGTTGAGAGATTTGAAGACCCCAATTCCCCCTCCCCAGTGCAGGAAAATTTCCCTCCATCACTGCTGTGCACCATAGCTGTAACATTCTAACTTTTAGCTGTGGAGTGATATTTAAGTCAGGTGTGCTTGGTCACAAAGCAACACAAGTTTTTATTTGTAAAGTGGAGTTTTTTTTTTTCTGTTTTATCATCAAAAAACGCTGAAGCACTGAGAATATTTATAAAGCCTTTACATACTATCATGGAGCACCCCCAAGCCTGCCATACACATGGCAGACTTTCTCCTGACGTGCTCAATAGATCCCTCTATGATCGAGATCTGATCAGAGAGGGATCTATTACTGCCATACATTAGATTTTTAATAGATTTCAGCTTTTGTGCATTTTGTGTTCAATTATGTTATCTTTGACTAATAGTTAACGGTTTTTGATGAGCAGAAACATTTAAGTGTGACAAACATGCAAAAGAATAAGAAATCAGGAAGGGGGCAAATAGTTTTTCACACCACTGTATATATGTGTCTCGAGGGGTACATAAGATGAAGCTACCCACCGTAAGAGAAGATCCACAAACGGAACTCTTCATAAACGGATACATACTGTGATAATATTGACAAAACCTGACATACAGAATGTTTGCATGGAAGGTAGGAATACAAATGTTGACGTTGGCACAGCAGTATACAATGGAGGGTTTTAACTGTGTCACTCAGGTCCAGATAGTATCCAATCACCATGCTATGCGTGCTCTGACTAATGATACCAATGCATTCATTGGCAGACAGTAGACTTGAAGAAGGGAAAGGGAGGCACCGCTTCTTTAAAATTCCTTTATTCCGGTGGGGGAAGTAGCAGGTACACAGCAGTGGGGGTAAAAAAGGCCTGACAGCTGTTTCGCTGGTTTAAACCAGCTTCTTCAGAGGCAGAGTGTACACTCTGCCTCTGAAGAAGCTAGTTTAAACCAGCGAAACAGCTGTCAGGCCTTTTTTACCCCCACTGCTGTGTACCTGCTACTTCCCCCCAGCGAAACAGCTGTCAGGCCTTTTTTACCCCCACTGCTGTGTACCTGCTACTTCCCCCACCGGAATAAAGGAATTTTAAAGAATCGGTGCCTCCCTTTCCCTTCTTCAAGTCTACTGGATGCAACAACTTTTGGATGAGCACGCTCCTTCTTCCGGGTCCGGTGTGTCTGCCCTGCTGCGTTTGGTGCCAGGTACTGTTCTTTTTCCTCTCAAAATTGTTATGCATTCATTGGCAGAAAAGGAACATTTGTCGGCACTGCATGCATAAACGGTTTATTTCATTCTAAAGGTGCAATCAGCAGCATTCCAGATACCAACATGTACAGCAAGATATAAAACTGGTGCACATACCAGTCCTGGTGCGCAGTTCAGTGGGTGCAGGGTGTAGCTGCCTGACGGCCGTTTCACGCTGGAATGCGCTTCCACGGAGGCGCATTCTAGCCTCTGTGGAAGCGCATTGTAGCTGGAAACGGCTGTCAGGCAGCTATACCCTGTACCCACTGAACTGCGCACCAGGACCGGTATATGCACCAGTTTTATATCTTGCTGCACATGTTGGTATCTGGAATGCTGCTGATTGCACCTTGAGAATGAAATAAACCATTTATGCCTGCAATGTCGACCAACCTTCCTTTACTTTAAACTAGTATTGTGTAATAAACATTCTGCATTCGTGAAAGTGGAATTTCCTGATTAGCCACACCGTAGAAACTTGTAGGAACAAAGGGGTATATTCACTCCATCTCACCTCTCCCAACCTGACTGCTAAATGAAATACTATCAGCTAGATGGAGGCAATACATATTCGTTAATCACTGGATGCACACACACCTTTTTTTTCCTTTGTGAATTCAGTTTTCTGCAGAAATACCGCATATTTATAGGAAATGTACAGAAAATCATACTGCTGTCAGTAAACTGATCGGTATTTCTTTGTGAATTCCAAATGACAGTTTTTGCATTCCATATATTGTCGATCGTTCAGTAACGCTTGGTGAGTTGAGGCCACCGTGTTGCCAACTCCCAGATAATTTGCACTATTGCAGTAGATATGGCTACTAGGGCAACACAGCAGAGAGATTCGGTATGCAAGTGTCACTGATTTTAAGTAGAAAAGAATTTTGCTTTCTTAAAACAGAAGGTATTTGTGATATTGAGTGAGCTCTGAGGTGTCCCACAATGCATCACTGCTGAATATGCTGCTAATAATCCCTTTGTTATCCGTGAGAGCTAAACGCACCTCCAGAAACAATGGTTGGAATGCAATGATGTGTCAGCTTAATTGTACAGAGCCACACTAATACTACATGCATACAGACTATTTCGGATTGTCTGATCCTCATCAGTGCATGGCATGGATTAATGTGGCTCTATGGGGTAAGACTTTAAACACCCAAAGTTACAGATTGCTGGACAATCTGTAACTCTGATTTTAAATAATTTTATTTCCTCACTGAAGAGATTTTGGATGATCTGGCTATAGCATACCCATGTGATTGGCAGCACTCAGTATTTTTGGGCTGTAGTCTTCGGCTCCTTGCACACTGCAAATCAGTTTTGCGATTCAGATTTGCAATTCCGATTTTCCCTGAATGAAATTTACAGAGAAACGGAGTCAAAAACACAGGTGCAGTAACGATTAAAAATCTGAATCGGATGTAAAAACCGATTAAAAATCTGAATCGCATGCAGTGTGCAGGGGAGTACATTTGAAATCGGCGCTGGTAGACTTGGGCGCAGGATACAGCCGGTATATGGTTTTAATTACTATTCCTCCTCCAGGCCGCCATGGATAGTGTGGGAATGAAATAATTCGGCTTCCAGCGATTGCTGGAGGCCGAATTATTGTGTTTTTTAAGCAACCTCGGCTCCATCTCCTGACGGCCCCGACGTTACTCGCTGAGCACTGCGATAGGAATGATTCCTATTGTAGTCTATGGAGGCGCCAGCTGCGCCCAAATCTAGCAGCGCTGAAAAGCACTGCTCCGCTTTAGGGAGCCTTATGTTGGGAACACGATACGTTTTTTCCGGTCGATTCTTCAATAGATTTTCTTAGTAAAGCGAAATGTGTGTTCCCAGCATTAAGCCCGTACGGGGCTTAATGCTGGGAACACACATTTCGCTTTAATGGGGGATTTCTGTTGCCTGGCAGAGATTGATACACAATACCTTGGGTAACCGTGCAGTGCTGACACTGTACAGACTTGCCACTAGTCTCATGACTAGGCCCGCATCTGTTGCTATGGAGGAGGGTGGAGGGAGAATGACCTGTGGGCGGGGGAACGGGGAGAACAGTGTGATCGGGAAGTGCTTTTGCGTAGGCAATCTCTAAAGAGCCAGCACTCCAGATCCTTAGTAGACATCGGGTGGCTGCTGTACGCATACTGGAGTAGCTCACGATTCTCAGCCAAGGCAATCGTTATTGGTCACCATGGCGGAGTTCATCCCAGCGTGTGTACATAGCGTTGGGGTTCTTGTGATATTTACACAGATGACATTACTTTCATTTACAGGAAGAATAGGTAGTAGCCTTGTGTGGAATTACAACTGGAGAGGACAGATTTATCATGGAGGTCAGAAACCAGTCAGTCCAACCCAGGATACATTTCTACCAACAAGCACAAAAGTTAGATGCAAAGCTGTAATTTTTAAGGTACGCTGGCTTCCTGCCTCCTGGGATTTGCCCAGCCATGAAATGAGGCCTCAGTATTTCACTTCCAACAAGCTTACCGGTACTTTGATTTGCAGCGCTTCGATTAGCCTGTCAAAGTTTGTACAGAGTTGTGTTTTATTTTTTTTCCTTGAAAGTTTGTACACTCGTTTACCCTTCATATTAGCGTGGGCTGCCAGCTTAGAGAAATATTGGGCTGTTAGATAACATGTTGCCGTTATCAGTAGATTACAGGGTGTTCCAGCTTGTCACTATCATCATAAACCATCTTCATACTTATTTATACCGCCCAGCGCTGTCCTGGCTGTCACCGTCTACATTAACTGTTTCCCATCGCAGCCTCTGGCAGGAAGCCTTAAGCATGCCTCGTTTCTCTGCAAACCGGTGTCTACACTCGAGGTAAGCTAGTTAATTAATTTTCCTACTTATGGGGAGTAGTAATGGGAAGTAATAGAAAGAGTCCTTTCATATAAATCTGATCCGTTGCTTTTGGTGGAGTCTGGGAAGCTAAACCTCCTCCTTGAAGATATTTTGTCCCAGGTCTCCCAACTACCATAGGCTAATATAAAATTGGACTTAAAAGGAATCTAAAGTGAACATAAACTTATGATATTTGTATGTGTAGTACAGCTAATAAATAGAACATTATTATCACAAATATGAGTCTAATATTGTTTCCAGTACAGAGAGTTTCAGTTGTTATCTATGGGAAAAGAGCTTCTCTGAGCTCTCTGACCCAACTTGGGTTGCCTATAGTGCAATTATCTCAACCTGTCTCTCACTGTTTTTTGTTTTTAAGGTTTTACTGCAAGATAGTTCAAAGCGTCATTAGCTCTGCTCTGTTTTATCATTTAAAATACAGAGTGTAATTTGTAAACTGCAATTATTAGAGAATGATGCAATGTTATAAAAAAAGCTATATAACTGACAGTAAAAATATGAGACTTTACTTTTCTACTAATGTTCAATTAATTATCCGTACTACACATACAATTAGTTATATCATACGGTTTATTTTTGACTAGTGTCCCTTTAAATCATATTTTATTGCTGTTTTAACATGTACCTGAACTCAGGGCAGAAGGAAAACCTAGAGCAATGCATCCTGTATGTAATTAGAGAGTTTAGCCTGTCTAATTCCCCTTTATGCCGAGGCTTATTAACACTGTAATTTGATCTTAGCTGTGTCAGCTAGCTGCCTCAGCAGAGCAGCTAATTTGCAAACACAGGATGTTAACCCTATGTCTGCTTCCATGAGAGCAGGAAGTAGATACACGGCAGATTTATTGCAGGATTTGTATCAGCTGTAAAAAAAATGTTTTTCTTTAAAGGTTATTATGCTGCTGCTTATCTTTTAGAGTAGAGAGGAAGTTCTGAGTTCAGGTCTGCTTTAAAGTGGACTCTACTGTTTTTTTTATTGTAGTGAATGGTAGGTAGTTTTGTGTTAAAGAGACTCCGTAACAAAAATTGCATCCTGTTTTTTATCATCCTACAAGTTCAAAAAGCTATTCTAATGTGTTCTGGCTTACTGCAGCAAGTTCTACTATCACCATCTCTGTAATAAATCAACTTATCTCTCTCTTGTCAGACTTGTCAGCCTGTGTCTGGAAGGCTGCCAAGTTCTTCAGTGTTGTGGTTCTGCTATGAACTCCCCCATCCAGGCCCCTCTCTGCACACTGCCTGTGTGATATTTAGATTAGTGCAGCTTCTCTCTGTTCTATTATCTTTTACAAGCTGGATAAATCCTCCTCTGAGCTGGCTGGGCTTTCACATACTGAAGAATTACAGACAGGCACAGCTGTCTGCACTCTGCAGGAAGAAATAGCCTGACACTTCAGTGGAAGATAGCTGCAGGGGGAAAGAAACACACAAATGATCTCTTGAGATTCAAAAGGATGGCTGTATACAGCCTGCTTGTGTATGGATGTATTTTCTATGTGTGGACATACTGTACATCAATCTACTTCCTGTTTTGGTGGCCATTTTGTTTGTTTATAAACAAACTTTTTAAAACGGTTTTTAACCACTTTTAATGCGGCGAGGAGCGGCGAAATTGTGACAGAGGGTAATAGGAGATGTCCCCTAACGCACTGGTATGTTTACTTTTGTGCGATTTTAACAATACAGATTCTCTTTAAGGTAGTGCAGTGTGCTGGCTTATAGCTGCCTTGCTTGGCACACCCCCTCCTTTAACTCCAGTGCTTTGACTTTCTACGCTCTGCTTTTTATGCTATATCTCATGCTGGGTATACTCGTTTCGTTTTTCCGCTCGATAGATGCATTCGATTAATAAATTCCGTCATGTCCGATATTACTTTCAATCGTTTTACCGCTCGATTTCTCATAGAAGTAAGAGGAAAAAGATACGAAAAACAAGCGGAAGGTAAGAGAATAGAATGGAAAAAAGTTCGAACGGAGAATCGGGTGGAAAAAAGCGTATCGTGTGTATCCAGCATCACATTGCATGTTTTCAGGACATTTATGCTCACTGTGGTCAAAGATGTGGACCGGTCCTTAGATTTGTGGACCAGTTGTGGATTCCTTGTGCGGTTGAAGTAGATAAACTTTATCTCTCCATGTTGCCCTGCTTATGTCAGGTTAGACTGCGGTTGTGTATGTTTTGGTCGCCGTGTGTCACTGGATGAGAGAGGAGGCGTGTTTAGATTATAACCGTGTTGTACCCTTTGCATATTGCAAATCCTTTTTCACTGACATTCATACACTGATGGCTGGCTTGGCCGTACAGACATTAGTGTGTAAGCTGGATCAGTATGATCTATTGGTGACAAAATGACACTTAAGATGGCCACTAACGGTCTAATTTCTAGCGAAAAATCATTTAAGCGATCAGATAATTCTGATCAGATTGGTTGTAAATAAAAAAAATCTGATTGGATTTTTGTTGAACCAAAATTTGTATTTTCTTGTTGGTTGTGATGGGTAGCAAGCAAAGATTGGTTCATTGATGGTGTAGTGAAGCATGTACTTCACTTCCAATCACAATTCTCTGATCACGCAAATGACTTTTTGCTAGAAATTGGATTGTTAGTGGCCACCTTTAGAATAGAATCCCTTTATAGTAAACTCAAGGGACCAGGAAAGGTAGCTTACTATATCAGACGTTTACTATATCAGAATTGGTCATACATTATATATTTATACAGGCAATTGCTGGGACTTGTGGAGTTTACTATATCAGAGTTTACTATAACAAGATTCTACTGTATATGAATTTATTGTTCCCCTCACCTCAGTTCCTCTGTGTCCCCCTTATTGGTGAGTGATTAGAGCCTTTGTCAAGTTCTGTCTATATCAGGAAGTGCGCAGAAAATCTTTGTGGCACCAATGGCAATACTTTTGTACTGCGGTAGGTGGGTTGAATTTATGTTTTTGTTTGTTTGTTTTTGTTTTTTTGATAGAGGCAAACTGAGGGGAGAGTGATATAGAGCCTGCCATATTTATTTCCTTTTAACCAATACCAGTTGCCTGGCAGATCTTTCTGGCATCAGTAGTGCCTTAATCACGCACCTTAAAACAAGCATGCAGCTAATCTTGTCAGACTTTAGTCAAATGATCTACAGGCTTGTTCAGGGTCTATAGGTGCGTATAAACGCACTACCGCTGGCAACGATGGGCACGCCGGACCCTCCCGCTGGGGGGACGTTCAGCCAACAGTATGCGCGTGTGTACACGCTGTCGGCTGACTGATAAGGCTGTTTCTGAACGATCCGCACGGATCGTATATTAACTATTTCCATTCACTTCTATGAGAAATCAACAAAAAAAAAAATATCGGACATGATGGAAATTATCTATCGAACCATCGAACACAAAATTGTATGTGTGTACCTAGCATTAGAGGCAGAGAATCAGCTGGACAGCCAAGCAATGTACATTGTTTAAAAGGAAATAGATATGGCAGCCTCCATATTCTGCTCATCATGTGTTCCTGTAAAAGTACCCTGACTTCCTGTCGAGATGCCGGCATTCGTCATGTAGCCAGCACTGGAATCTCCCCATCAATGTCAGATCAGAAGTTTTGGACTACGTTCTGCAAAAAACACCTGATCTGAAGTATAGTCCTCTGAAACGGAGGAAAGTTTGCTAGTTTGCCCCCCTACCCCCCGCCAACAGCTTTGGGCCCTCCCCCCACAGCTTTGGGCCCTCGGCCCTCCCTCCCCCCCAGCTCTGGGCCCTCGCCCCCCACAGCTCTGGGCCCTCGCCCCCCCACAGCTCTGGGCCCTCCCCCCCACAGCTCTGGGCCCTCCCCCCACAGCTCTGGGCCCTCCCCCCACAGCTCTGGGCCCTCCCCCCACAGCTCTGGGCCCTCCCCCCCACAGCTCTGGGCCCTCCTGCAATTGCAGGGGCTGCTCCCCTCTAGTTATGCCCCTGTTGGCTGTTCAGACCATGCCAGGGTGAATGGAAATGAGGTTTTCTTTTACTGCTTGTGCTGTATGGAGCTGAACTCAGAGAGTTGTCACACCCTCAGCAAGTGAAGTTTCACTTTGTTACCTTTTTTATTCTTTGAGTTGAGCTATAAAGTTTATGGCGGCGGCACGTGTAGAAACTATACTAATCTATGTGTATGATATATGAGATGCATTGAGTCACACCTTGACTCAGCAGTCATATGACCCGCTACCTGTACATAGGCCTCAGGGCTGCTTTGAGAATAAGTTACTGAGCACCTGTTCCTGGAAATGAATTTGAAAAGCCTTCCACATGATAGCAACTGCGTTCAAACACTCCACGCCTTGGAGACACAGACGTTATTGTAATTAGGATGATGAAAATAATTCTTCTACCATGCAAATTGCCGCTGACTCAGAAAGCAGAAGTCCTGCCAGCCAATGAAAGCCACAAGCTGTCAATCAATTAGCCAGCAATTGTATCAGAAACACGAAACTGAGTAGTTGATATTTGCATGTGTGATTTCTGCCCTGACCCTTTTTTGACTTCCTTTCAGAAATGACTAACTGAAAAAACACAGGTTACATTCAGGCTGGAAACACACTAGGCAAGGTGCAAGTGCGTGAAAGGTTGCATTTTGCTGCATATGCTCTTGCACGGTTTTTAACACATTAAAGTGCGTTTGTGTTTCGCATATGCGTTTTACTCATATGAATCGCAAGTGTGTTTTTGTGCGTTTTGTATACGTTTCTGATATGCGGTTTATGCAAATGTTTTGGGAATGTGGCCAGTATAAAAACACTTTTTCGATGTCCTTTCTGGCTCATCACTAGGAAGTCAACAAGAAGCGGAAATGCATCATCAAACTTGGTTTTTATACAAAAACGCATAAAAAGCTATACCCTTTGCATCACCATTGACATACTTCAACGTTATGTGCATTTTACATGCATTTTGGAAAAATATGCAGCAAGTTATACGTTTCAAAAACGCACATTGCAGAATGCAAACAAATGCATTTTTTCATGCGGCCTATTGACTTACATTTTGCGCGTTAATGCTAGCGGTGTACGCAATGCCAGCATTTGTCTAGTGTGTTCCTACCCTCAAACTTTGGAATTGGGTGTTTTTTTTTGTTTTGTTTTTTGTTCACTCCTTTATAAATACACTATACCATGGAAAGAAAACATATTTGAAACACCTCTGAACTAAAAATCATTATCAGTGCTAGCCATACCTGGGGGTTCTTCAGTGCCCCCCACCGATGGGTGTATGCTCTGTTTTCTTCACCCCATTTGGTCATGCTCCTGAATGGATATGCACAGCAACTGTGATCAGGAGCATTCTGGGCAGTGCACAGTTTGGATACATTTGTAACCACACATGTGCAGGATGTTCACAACCATGGCTCCAGCACACAGCCATGGGGGAGCATGCACAAAGGGGTCTTTCTAGTGGACTAAGCAAGCCCTCTTTACACATGGACAGAGGATGGGGCAAAGCATGAAGACAAAGGTGATGCCGGCTATGCTGAGGGGATGCTGAGTTTATGGGGACACTGAGTAACTCCCAGGTATGGCCAGCTTTGATATTTATTTTTAGTTCATGTGTGCTTTAAGTAGAAATACAGACAAGTTTTAAGTAGCATAGGGAAGGGCTCTGTTAGTTTGTGTTCTTTGTATCTCCGTTGGGAAGAGTTACCTTCACATCCGGTTATATCATTCGTTATAAATGAGGTTGAACCTCTCTTGAACTTTAGTTGCGTAGTGTTTTCTCTGGAGTGATCACTTCCGTTTTCTTAAAATTCTTTTGTGGTCTCAAACAGCAATAGAAATCTTGTAAAAGTTCAAGTTTCTAACCTCATACCGCTACAAAACCCAAACATTAAAAAAGATTAGCAGATGTTCCATTACACAGTCCACCTGTCACGAGAGACACTGAGACCCTGATCAGCCTCAACATTAAATCCACTGATGGGAATAACATTGATTTTCTCAGTACAATGCCACATGACAAGAGGTATAGAAAGAAAGTGGCAAGTCGGCTCTTGAAAGTGAGGAGAAAGCAGGAAAATGGCAAGGAGTGAGGATTTTAGTGACTTTGTCAAGGAACATTTTGGGCTCCATTCATAAAACATTTGCGGTAAAAAATATCTTGGAGGGAAAGCACTGCATCGGTATTTTAGACTTTTGTGTGCTAATTCATAAAGTTTACACTTGCAATTAAAGGTCAGGGAATTCCCCAACTAAACTGGCAGTGCTGCCTGAGTTGATACATTTTCTCTGTGCAGAGACAGAGTTACAATAAAGAAGGCAGCCCCAACTTCCCATTAGATGTGCATTTTTTTTTAACACTGCCTCTCCTTGCCCTGAATCTTCTCTGAATCTATTAGTCTTTCTAAACAATCTATTTAAAGCTAATGGGAATCGATGATTAAGTAAAAAAAAAGTCAGATACTCGCCTAAGAAGAGAGGGAAAGCTCGGGTCCTAATGAGTCTTCCCTCTCCTCTCCGGGTGCCTCGGTGCTGCGCTGGCTCCCCCAATTTTGGAAGTCTTCGGGTTCCTAGTCCTCCCGAAGACAGGCGGCTCCATACTGCGCACGCGTGAGTGCGTCATAGAGGTCGCTCGCTCGTGCATGCGCAGTGTAGAGAGGCCCGTCTTCGGGAGTACTCGGGCTACTGAAGCATTTCCGAAGCCTCCCTTCGGCAGGGGAACAGCGGTATTTGACCGAAACGGTCGAATACCGCTACCGTGCAGCCAGCGCAACAGCGGGGATCAGGAGAGGAGAGGCTCTATGGGACCCAGAGCCTCCCTCTCCTTAGGTGAGTATCTGACTTTTTTTTTTTATTTATAAATGGGTTACCATTCACTTTAATTGCCGCAGCGTAGAAGAACTTCAAGAAATGTTACACATGCAGGCTTTCTGATGTGAAATATATCTGAAAACAGTAAGAGGTTAAAAAACACAGCCTGGGTATTCTGGGATGCCTTTTTTTGTACTGTTCTCACTGCTGCCTGGGAGGTCTGTCTCCATTAGCTTATCTGTTATCTGCTGGCTTATGGCCTTTTCTAAACAGCCGGTATTCTCTGTCCCAATTCCGCTTGCTCTAATCTTTATGAATTGACATGTAGTGACGTGTTGAGATAATCACCGCATAAGGCAGTAATTTCCCGCACTGCTCAGGAATTGTAGCTTTTCATGCGGAAACAGCTTTTATGAATTGACACTTTGCTAAATGGTCAGTAAAGTCAGCTGTTTTAGCATTACCGCATGCGGGAATGCTTTATGAATAGAGGCCATTGTGATTGGTAGATGACCGTTGACTCAGAAACAGCAGGTCTTGTGCGGTGTTCCCGGCATGCAGTGGTTAGTGCATATCAATGATCGTGCAAGGAAAGACACGAGGGATGCGGCGGTTTAGCACTATCTATAGTGCTTTACAGTATTAACATGGTTTAAGACTCGCTTCAGAGTCTCTTTAAATTTGCATGCACAATTTGCATAATCCTGCTTCAATTCAGAATTATTTTCATCTACTTCACGATCCCTACTTATCAGTGTATGAAGGCAGCCATTGCAGACCCCTAGTGATAATAAAAAGACACACAAATTTCCAGGAAGTATAGGTAACTAAACCTACCAAAGTTGGCGTCCATCAGACACTCAGCTGGCTGCTAGAGGTGTTCTTTAAAGAGAATCTGTAACAGAAAAAAAACCCTCTGGGGGATACTTACCTCGGGAGGGGGAAGCCTCTGGATCCTAACGAGGCTTCCCCATTCTCCTCCATCCCTCCGTTCAAGCGCCGGGACCCCCTGAAGTGCGGCAAGGTAAATATTTACCTACCGCGATCCTGCGCAGGCGCACTAGCGGAAATGGGCGAATCCGATCATTTGCGAGTCCTTTGCACCTGCACAGTAGAGCGGATACGATCGGGCTCGGCTATTTCCGCCTTCGCCCAAACTAAGAGGCGCTAGTGTGCCTGCGCAGGATCACAGTAGGTAAAATATATCACTGCTTGTCGGGGTGTTTTTGGGGGAGCCAGCGCTGGATTCCTCCAAGCTTTAGAGGTTGGGGGAAGCTTCATTGGGACCCTGAGGCTTCCCCCTCCCCAGGTAAGTATCCCCCAGAGGTTTTTTTTTTTTTTGTTACAGGTTCTCTTTAAAGTTTGGTGCACTTCCCCTCTCATATTCTGCACCTCCCAGGCTTCCACAGAACACAGGGCTCCTTTACTCCTGGACCATTACTGGAGTACTATGATGGGATGCTTCCATTCAGTTGTATAGAATGAAGTAATATCCATTCACCAGTAGTCAGCATGTGTAAGAATTATCTAGAGGCACCGAAACCTGAAGTGTGGTTCATAGTGACCAATCAGAATTCAGCTTCTGGAGGCGGCTATGACAAGATTCCGGCACCTGATAGGTGGTTGTAGGCGAAGTGTCCGATTTTTCCTTTCCTGTAGTCTCTCTGTGGAAAGCCTTCAGCTAATGACTATATTGTGAATATTGCGGCTGCATAATGACACAGTGCAGAGCTCCTGGCGTATTGTACGTTGGAAGAAAAGGTGAGCGCAGCAGAGATGTGAGAGGTGGCAGGATGCAAAATAAAGTACTGACTGAGAATAGCAGCTTTTTGTTTGCAGTGATGAATAGATGGTACATACAGCCATGAAGCATACTGGGGGGGAGGGGAGTATGAATGGAGAGCACTGGTTTGCTGCCTTCATTCAGAAGCCATTTACATGGTACTGCTTTCACAGCGAAATAAAAAAAAAATTTGGTCGTCATACACAAGCCAATCATGACCTTAGAAAATGAACACGATTGTCCCTGAGTGAAAAGAAATGGTTAGTTAATGTTGAAAAAGAAATAAATATGGCAGCCCCTACATCCCTCTCGCTTCCGGTGACTTTTTTTTAAGTGTGCTTTAAAAGTCGATGAATAATGCAGTATGCTTGCATTTTACTTTTTTTTTTTTTTTTTAAGAAGCTGACATGTCACCCTTGAGCCTTATTCACACTATACACATTGCCATGCGCATTTCTTCAACACATATGGTGTGCAACGTGCAAGAACATTAGACGTGCATAGACTGCGCTGCCTGACGTTCAGACTTTATGCACTGTGCAGCAGTGTCATGCGATATTGCACTGCTGCATGCAGTTTTGCCAGTATACGGCAATGACCCAGGATCAGTAGTGCAACACAGATGGCCAGTGTTGTGTTCTGACCACATGGCCATGTGAATGAGGTCATATTGTGTACAGTATAAACTTTTACTCTGTGTTTATACTGATGGTAAACTAGCTAACTACAGTGTGTGATGTAACATAGTTTGGTTAAAAAAAAAGATATCCGTTCAACCAGAAAGGAATATAAAACACCATCCTGAACCCGCACATATCCCAGCTGATCCAGAGCGAAGTGAGAACCTTAGAAGGCCTGGGCTAATTAGCCTTAAAAGGGAAAAATTCCTTTCCGACTTCAGATGGCAGTCACATAAATCCCTGCATCAACTTCTGAGAATTGCCTAATAATTATAGCTGTGGATGCCCTTCAATGCAAGGAAAGCACCACGGGCCCTCTTTAAATGTAGATACAGAGTTTGCCATAACTACTTCCTGAGGTAAGACCTTCCAGATTTTAACCACTCTCACTGTGAAGGACCCTTTTCTAAATAGATGGCAAAAACTTTTTTCCTCCATACGCAGATCATGTTCCCTTGTTCGTTCTACAGCCCTAGAGACAAAAAGCTCATCTGCCAAGTTTTTGTTTTGTCCTCTGATGTATTTATACATGTTATCAGGTCGCCTCTCAGTTGCCTTTTTTCCAAGCAAAGTAAGCCCAGTTTGTCCAACCTTTCTTGGTGAGACCTTCCAGTCCTCTGTTTAATTTAGTTGCCCGTCTTTGTACCCGTTCCAGAAAGTCATTGTCCTTTCTATAGCGTGATGCCCAAAACTGTATCCCATACCCCAGATGTGGTCTCAGAAGTGATCTATTCAGAGGGATTAGTACACTAGCATCTCGTGATTTTATTTCCCTGTTTTTATGCATCCCAGAATTTTATTTCCTGTTATTTTTACTGCTTTACCAGAAGCTTTTTCATGTCTCTAGTTGTACACTATATCTTTTTAATATCTTCCATATATTAAACGAACCCTTAAACTGCCAGCTAATTTTTTAAATGGCTACAGGCCAGTGCTCAGTAGGGATAATCAATGATATGCAAAAATTTGAGTTTATAGCAAATTTATGTAAATTATATGCAAATATTTAAAGGGAACCAGGGACGAAGTTAATGAAAAAAATGAAAAAGCTTTTATACATACCTGGGGCTCCTCCAGCCCCATAAGCCTGGATCGCTCCCACGCGCCGTCCCCTGCTGCCTCTATCGCCACTACCGGGTCCCGTCCCTCCTGGCAGATGCGGCCAATTTTCCTCATGCACAGTGGCTTCCTGCATATCCTTACGCATGTGCCTGCGTAGTATGGAGGCGCATGCGTAAGGATATGGAGGGAGCCCCTGTGCATGCGGAAAATTGGCCGCGTCCGCCGGCAGTGACGCACTGCGGGACCCGGTACCAGCGGATAGAGACAGCGGAGGACGACGGCGTGGGATCGATCCAGGCTTATGGGGCTGGAGGAAGCCCCAGGTATGTATAAAATCTTTTCCCCAACGTCTCTGGTTCTCTTTAAAGCTTGAAAATGGTCCAATCAGTTTAAACCTGGGTGGGACTCAACTGGTCTATTTTTAACCTATTTTGGTTCCTGGCCGTAGAAACTACGTCCAGGAACCATGCGTGCTCCCGCGGCCGATCGCGCGCGTACACGCGCACTCCCGGCCCGCGGTTCGTTAGCCAGGCAATCAGTGAATTGCGCTATGGTGCCCGATCACTGATTCCTCTCCCCTGCTGAAAAAGCGACAGCTTCTCTCGGAAGCTGCTCTTTTTCTGGCTGTTACCTCCCCCATGCGTCTCTCTAAGCGTATGTTACGCTTAGAGTGACGTCATGTAAACAAACAAAAAGTAATACTACAACTAAAGGTAAAAAAAAAATAAAAATCAACACACATTTACATTATAAACCTATTGTTTACATCCCACCCTCCCAAAACTACCCAAATAAAATGTTTAATATAAAAAAAAAACCCATTACAATAAAAAAAAACCATGTAAATATTTACCTAAGGGTCTAAACTTTTTAAATGTCAATGTAAAGATGATATATTTCTATATTTTTTTTAATTTTAAACTTGTAAATAGTGATAGATGCAAAACGGAAAAAATGCACCTTTATTTCCAAATAAAATATTGCGCCATACATTGTGATAGGGATATAATTTTAACGGTGTAATAACCGGGACACATGGGCAAATACAATACGTGAGTTTTAATTATGGAGGCATGTATTATTTTAAAACTATAATGGCTGAAAACTGAGAAATAATGATTTTTTTCCGTTTTTTTCTTATTCTTCCTGTTAAAATGCATTTACAGTAAAGTGGCTCTTAGCAAAATGTACCCCCCAAAGAAAGCCTAATTGGTGGCGGAAAAAACAAGATATAGATCAGTTCATTGTGATAAGTAGTGATAAAGTTATAGGCTAATGAATGGGAGGTGAACATTTCTCAAGTGAAAACGACGGAAAGCGAATGGGTTAAAGAGAACCTGTACTAAAAAAAAAAAAATTCCCTGTGTGGGATACTTGCCTCGGGAGGGGGAAGCCCCTGGATCCTAACGAGGCTTCCCCCATCCTTCTCCGTCCCTCCTTTCAAGTGCCAGGGTCCCCCAAAGTGTGGCGAGGTAAATATTTACCTATCGCAATCCTGCGCAGGCGCAGTAGACGCTCTTCATTCTGGTTAAGGCGGAAATTGCTTAACCCGATCGATCTGCTGTACTGCACAGGCGTGAGTACTTTTGCGTCTGCGCAGTGGAGCAGATACAGGCCTCATTGGGACCCTGAGGCTTCCACCTACCGAGGTAAGTATCTCCCAGATGGGTTTCTTTTTTACGATACAGAGTCTCTTTAAGCTGCATATATTTGCATAAACTCAGAAATATTTGCATATCATTGATCGTCCTTAGTGCCCAGCTATGTTTGAATTGTGTCAGTAGGGATTGCTATTGAGATGCAGCCTCTCCCGATCCCCCGTTGGCAATACCGACACAATGGAGTGCTGGCCTAGGGCATTGTTTTCCCCGCTCACTCTGTGCTACTCCTCCTAGCCCCAGAAATCCTCGGCCCTGCACTGTCACATGAGTCCTGATCCTGGGTGGGTGACAGCCGCCATACATATATACCATTCACCCACACAAGTTACTTGTTGCGCTCTGCTGGTCGTTTATGCAGTTTTTGAATTTGAATTTATTTTTTTCAGCATGTATACAGCTTGTATTATGTAGGTCTGTTGATATTTTTGCTATAGTCAAAATTCATCCAACTCCACTCAGGGCTCTACATAAAACCAAAGTCTAGGCTAGACTTCTTTTAGTTGTAAATTTCATTAGGAATGGGATACAATCTTTTAATTTTTTTTTTAAAATGTCCACCTCTCAAAAGAGCTTGACTGCAAAGACGACAAATCCGCAGTTGCTAATTTAGGCTGTTGACGGTGGTGCGTTGCGGCAAAAAGATTGCAGTGTAACATGGCTTTCCGCACTGCAATGCACTACGTCGCATTTACAGTGTGGCCAAGGTGATATAACGACATGCGGCATCCCAATGCACTGTGTGTTGTGTGTTAACCTGCTGAGCGGTCTGGACGAGCTCAGCTCGTCCAGTACCGCCGGAGCCTGCCGCTAAGGCCCTTCTGGGCCGATTTGGCTCAAATAAAAAGCAGCACACGCAGCCGGCACTTTGCCAGCCGCATGTGCTGCCTGATCGCCGCTGCAGTGCGGCGATCCGCCGCATGTAGCGGCGAAAGAGGGTCCCCCCAGCCGCCTGAGCCCAGCGTAGCCGGAACAAAAAGTTACGGCCAGCGCTAAGGGCTGGATCGGAGGCGGCTGACGTCAGGACGTCGGCTGACGTCCATGACGTCACTCCGCTCGTCGCCATGGCGACGAGGTAAGCAAAACACGGAAGGCCGCTCATTGCGGCCTTCCGTGTTACTTCTGGCCGCCGGAGGCGATCAGAAGAACGCCTCCGGAGAGCCCTCTAGTGGGCTTTCATGCAGCCAACTTTCAGTTGGCTGCATGAAATAGTTTTTTTTTTATTAAAAAAAAACCCTCCCGCAGCCTCCCTGGCGATCTTAATAGAACGCCAGGCAGGTAAAGAGAGTCTGAACTGAATATTTAAAAAAAGAGAAAAAGCAGATACTTGCCTATGGAGAGGGAAGGTTCTGGATCCTATAGAGCCTTCCTGTTCCTCTCCTGGTCCCCTCGTTCTACCGCTGGCTCCCCCCTTAGCAGTCTCCGACCAATGGGTCGGAGACTGCTCTCTGCCTCTGCGGGAAGTCTTCGGGACCCCGAGAGCTCCTGAAGATGGGCGGGCTCCGTCTAGCGCATGTGCAGTTCGGAGCCATCTGTCTTCAGGAGCACTCAGGCTCCTGAAAACTTGCAAAGCCTCCCGCAACAGCAGATTTGAACAATGGTGCCAGCACTGGAACGTGGGGACCGTGAGAGGAATGGGAAGGCTTAGTAGGACCCAGAGCCTTCCCTATCCTTAGGTATCTTGTTGTGGTGTTTTTTTTTTTTTTTTTTTTTTTTTTTTTTTTAATATTCACTTCAGCTTCTATTTAACAGTGGTAGTGAAGCATACTTTCATTGACGCAACGGTTGGATAATGTGCTACTTTTGTGTTGGGGGAGGGGGGTTGGGGGCTGCAAATGAAGATCAGTTGGACGGAAGGCTCGCACACTGAAAAGTCACTCCGGCGCTAGAGTTAGAAGGGTTTTGTTTCTCCCAACGTTGTTTTCTATTTTACCTGGAGATTTGCCTGAGACTGAAATTCGATTCTGTGTTGAAATTTCACTGGTAGTGTTCCACCTGTTCAGCCACATTTTTCTGGCAGCATGGTCCATATTCTACATACCGTGTCAACCTCCATATCCCTCTCACTTCAGGTGTCTTGTCAGCGACCTTGACCTAGACAAAAGCTGCCAACTCTGACCAAGTGAAACACAGGTTTTAGTCGTTCCAGGCCTGGTTTGCAGTAGGACAGGATGAGGCCTGTTTCTTCAGGAGGCTTGCTTGTTGAGCAGTTCAGCGCCATTCAGGTGCAAATACATACAGCTGAGAGCAGGGCTGGTGCTGCCTGTCAGGCAAAGGGTGCTGTTGTCCCAGGGACCCAGAGCAATGCTGTGCACCCCAAACTGGCGGCCACACCCTCTCAGGTCTCCTCCCGGCTGCTGCCCTGTGTCCCCTGCACGATTTGTATAAGGGCCCGTTTCCACTATCGCGAATTTGCATGCACATCCCGCATGCGAATTCGCATGGGCAATACAAGTGGATGGGACTGTTTCCACTTGTCAGTATTTCTGAGCTTTTTTCTGTACAGAAAAAAGTCTGCATGGCAGAGCCATCAGAATTCGCATACCGCTATGCGAATCGCATACAATGTATTTAATAGGAAATTTGCATGCGGGTTTGGTATGCGTATTTTCATGCGAATTCGCATAGAAACAACGGAAAAGCACACAGGCACTGCAATGGTTAAATTCGCATACATAGTCATCCATGCGAAATCGTATGCGAATTCGCATGAAAATTCACATACAACCGCATGCGAAATTCGCATCCGCATGCAAATTTTTACCGCGACGATTCCCACCGCACAAGTGGAAACGGGCCCCTGTATAAGGGTTACAACTCCCCTGTTCCAGTGCGTTTCTCTGTTTGTTCTTCCTATCTTTATCCCTGCAGCCTACCTTTACTTCAGACCCATCGCATGTTTTTGTGTAATAACATGCGCCGGGTCACTGAGATGATGCAACCAGTGTGGATGAAGACACGGACAGAGCAGCATCGGGACAAGAAAGTTGTAATCCGTGCACAAATCGTGAAGAGGCCCCGGGAAGCAGTCGGAGGAGATGGGGGTGGGGGGATTAGAATATGCTGGGCGGGTTGGAAGAGGGATCCCGGGGCTTGAACTGGCCGTAGCCGACGGCAGCGTTTGGTATCGCCATGACAGAAAAGCCTGTCTCATTCCCTCTCATCCTTAAGCAATCACAAAGAGTAATTGGATCTCTCGATTGCGTCAGCCCAGAAAATCGGCAGTACTGGGCAGACACAGCTACTATGTAAACACAGGATGTCAACCCTTTGTCTGCTTCCATGAAAGCAGGAAGTAGACACAAGCAGATTTATTGTAGGAGTTCTATAAGCTGTAACAAAGAAATGTTTTTCTTTAAATGTTATTATGCTGTTGCTTATCTTTAGGGCAGAAAGTAAGTTCTGAGTTCAGATGCGCTGTAACCAGTGGGCATTATAAAGACAGCTGCTGTCGTTCGATACAACTGCTTGTTCATCACCTGTGGTAGCAAGCGCCCGGATTGTGATTGGGTGAAGCTGATAGGCGGGGAATTGACCTCCCTCAGCTGCTCATGGAAAACAGGCCTCATGCATGTTCTGCAGAGTGAGTAAACCATTGTAAATCAGGTTCACAATGTGTTTTCATAGCTTCTACCCTGTGAATTACCAATGATAGGTGCTCATAAGCTGCAGTTGCTGTATTTGTGCATATGTGTTTCGTGTCAGCGGTTTTCTATGACATTTGACCTTTTTCTGTCTAAACTGATTTACGTCAGTATTTCTTCTGGGAAAGCCTTCTCCTGATTGGTGTAAAATTCTCCCTCTTGAAAATATTGCAGAATATTAGTCATTGGCTGTGAGGGCAGCAGGCGGGACAGGAAAGGGGAGTTGTGAGAGCGGGAAGCAGGTGGCAGGATGCTGGCGTGGAGACTACAGTGCACAGAGAGATTTATGTCACACAAGACGGCTGGTTCCAGTACATGGAGCCCGAGATACTGCATGGGAGAATTATTTATGTTCTATTTAAAGGCTTCTCTACAGTAAACAGCTTCAAATTTATGGCAATCCAACCATAGTGCTCACATCATGAACTGCAGCTCCAGCCCTAACGTTTACTGTCTTTTTTCCACCACATGTATGCTCTGATTTTGAGAACTTGTGCGTTTGGCCAATTGTGCTAAATAGTAGAAATCGGGATGTATCATTTCTACATCCGCCACCTCTTTGCAATTTAATTTTTTTCCCCAGAAGTAAACACTGTCCATGCTTCTTTTTTTTCCCCCATCTGTTGCTTTTATAGCAAACCTGAACTGAAAATTTAAAAGTCAAAATAAACAAACACCCATCATACTTACCTCCAGTGTAGTCTACTTGTCAAACTCTTTCTCCTCTCCTGCATCCGTTTTGTTAACTGTGGTCAGTGAAATTCTTCATCCTCCATTTTAAAAATGGCAATGACCCTGTAATAGCTACTGGGTCAGCACACTGTTAAACTGTAATAACACCCACTTGAGCCTTAGGGAAACATGGACATTACCTTGCACATCAGTTGTCCGTTCATTTATGACTGACAGCAACTGATATATTGCAGTTCTGACAAAATTTTGTCAAAGCAGGAAGGAATCCTTGCTAGAAGTAAATGGTGAGCTTCTGAGAGGAACTGATGGTGAGGCATCTATGTATGTATAATATTTATTTGCAGGTACATCATTTGTTTATTTTAAATCATTTTCAGTTGAGGTTCCCTTTAAAGGGAAACTAAAGTTAAAAAAAAAAAGTTGGCAGTTTAACTTACCTGGTGTTTATTCCAGCCCCCTGCAGTCCTTCTTTGCCCAGTGCTTCTTTGAAAACTGGCCTACTTGGCCAATCGTGGGCTACTGCGCATGCGCAGCCCCAGGCCGTGCGCCTCCTGATTGTGCTCCCACCAGCAGTAGGGTTCTGCAGTGTGCATACGCGGAAGCATATTTTTTCAGTACGCTATTGTGCAATTCGTATTCCAGCCACAGGAAGTGAGGGCTAGACAGCTTCACTTATAGTTTGGCTTGCTGTCAAAAACTAGTTTGCCGCACATTGCCGTGGGCATCTCCAAAGCCTATTTTTTAAGCATCGCAGTGCGATCATCCGATCGCACCGCAACCGAAATGCAGGTTGCTGGTGTGCAACTGGCCTCAAAGTTCAGGTGTACTTTAAAGGGAACCTGAACTGAGTAAAATTATTTAAAGCAGCAGGATTAGCCATACTATGCTAGGGAAAAAAAACACATTTTTAAGTAGATAAATACTTGATCTACTTACATAACACATGTATTGTACTGTGCACATTTTGATTTCAGTGAATTTTTTATAGTAAATGAAGAGAATTCTGTTCCTGGTGGGAACCATGTCTTTTGCCCACAGTTTGAGGCTAAATACTGATGTCAATTCATCCCTTAACTTTTTTTTCTTTTTTCCTCCAATTGCTAAATCACCTCAGCCTTGCTTGTAAACAAAAGTGAGCAGAGGATCATGTTTCAGCTAGGCAGGGAAATAAAGGGAAGAGGAGGAATAAATTATAGATAAAAAGAACCCCCAGCATGCAACTGAATGGCAATGGCTATTAAAGGGCCAGTGCTCCTAAAGTATGTGATAACTCCAAACCATAACAGCAAAAAAAGTTTTGAATGCAGGATTAGCATCTTTATCACTTTATACACTCAGACCAGTTGCTATTGAAATGTAATTTTTAAGGTGATAATCCCGCTTTAAAATAAACACATGATGTAGCTGCAAATGAATATTACATACTTACCTCGCTGTCAGTTCCTTTCAGAAGCTCACCATTTTCTTCTTACAGAGATCCCTTCCAGTTCTGACAATATTTTGTCAGAACTGAAATACACCAGTTGCTGTCAGTTATATATCAGCTGCTGCCAGTTGTAACTGAATGTGCAAGGTAATGTCCATGTTTCCATATGGCTCAAGTGGGCGAGATTACAGTTTAACAGTGTGCTGACCAGGAAGCTGTTATGGAGTAATGACCATTTTCAAAATGGAGGACAAAAAATACCATTGATCACCATGGACAAACAGAATGCAGGAGAAAAGAAATAGATTGATGAGTAGGAGGTAAGTATGACAGGAGGTAAGTATGACGTGTATGTTTATTTTGACTTTTAATTTTCAGTTCAGGTTCTCTTTAAAGCGGTATTGTCACCATAAAAAAAATCAAATTTCAACAGCAACTGGTCTGAGTGTATTAAGTGATAAAGATGCTAATCCTGAGTTCAAAACTTGCAAAACTTTTTCTGCTGTTATGGTTTGGAGTTATCACATACTTTAGGAGCACTGGCCCTAGTGCCAAACAGTGCCAAAAAGTTGAATGCTGGGAGTTATTTTTATCTATAATCTATTCCTCCTCTTCCATTTATTTCCCTGCCCAGCTGCTTATCGGAAACACCCTATGGTCACTTGTGTTTACAAGCAAGGCTGAGGTGACTCAGTGATTTGATGTGTAAATAAAAAAAGGACTCTGGGAGGAGGGCAGCTAATGAATACACAATGAGCAAGAGAAAGGAGGGGGAAAACAAGAGTCAGGGAGGGTATGATGTCAGCATTAGCTTGGCAAGATGGCCACAGCCTAGAATAGGATTTTCTGCTTTTCCTTTATAAAATTCACAGGAATCATTACGTGGATAGCACAATACATCTGTTATGTAGGTAGAAGTATTTATCTACATATGTGTTTTTTATTTTTATGTTAGCATGGGTGTTGCTTGTTCTTTAAGCCCTGACTGAAGCCTATGGGCTGAATCTGACATCATAGAACGTGTCAGGGGAGGACTGGGACCTTTTGGCCTGGGGGGACAACACAAACTAGAGGCCCTTTTCACGGCATCCCCAGCCCAAAGCCATATCTTTCTTGTGTGCAAATCTTCAAGTTGTGATGACTAACAGCCCCAGACACACACACACACACATTATGTACCTGATGCCTAACCCCATTTCTCCGCACAATCTACCTGTCTGTGTCTGATGCCTAACCTTAAAGGAGTCATCAGGCTTTTTTTTTTTTTTTAATGAAAATAAGTGCTACTTACCCAGGGCTCGTCCAGCCCCAAGCTCCCAGCATGTCCCTTGCCGCAGCTCTGCAGTCAGCTGTTCGCTGCCGCTGCCTCCCAGCCCCCGGCGATGACGTCAGGCCGACTGCGCCTGTGCGAGCAGCGCTGTCAATCACCGCCACATGGACCAGAGCGTACTGTGCAGACACAGAACTACTACGCCTGCGCAGTACACTCCGGTCCACGTGGCGGTGATTGACAGTGCTGCTCGCACAGGCGCAGTACAGGCCGACATCCAGGTCGGACTGGTGCCATCGCCGGGGACTGGGAGGCAGCGGCAGCGAATGGCTGACTGCAGAGCTGCGGCGAGGGACATGCTGGGAGCGTGGGGCTGGAGGAAGCCCCTGGTAAGTAGCACTTATTTCATTAAAAATGCCTGATAACTCCTTTAAACAACCCCCCCGCCACACACACACACACAAACCTACCTACCTGGTGATGCCTAACCCCACTCCTGCCCACCCACCATACAAGCTACTTGTCTGACACCTACCCCCCCCCCCCCCCTCCAACTACCTGTTTGACAGTGCCTAACTGCCTGCCTCCCCCCTCCCCTGCCGCCAATCACACCACAAGAAGAAAAAACGTTCCCCCTCAGGCCAGGGTCAGAATGGGGATGATTATCACACAAAAAAAAACAACTCAGAGGGCACTGGCCTGGGCAGAGAATTGAATTTGACAGCAGTAGCAGGCAGGCAGCAAAGTGTGAGTAACTCAGTGACAAGAAGGGAGAAGAAGTACAGAAACAAAATTTATAAAAACCACCTTCTCCTCTGGCGACCTGGACCCGACCTCCTCTATCCTCCTGTCTCCTCAGTCCTACACCTCCTCCTCCTCCACAGCAGCAAGCAGCTATAGGTGGCATCTCCAACTCCCAGCCCCCCTGAGTGTCCGACTCCTCCAGCCAGGACAGCCAGCCAGCCACTCGTAGCCGCAGCTCTAGGCCCCCGGCCCCCCCAGCACAGAAAGCTGAAGAGTGAGACAGCTCACTCCGATGACACCGCAGGCACAGCAGCACGTTGCGGGCGGCAATGGCTCCAGGCGGGCGGAGGAGTCAAGCAGGGTCAACCCACCGGGCCGGAGAGGACCTAAGCTATTTGTGTCCTTGTGCCGCTCACATCCACCGCAGGCGCAGCCACGCACAAGGGCACACCACGGCCGGCCGCCTCAGCCCCTTCTCTGATTGGATACTTCAACTTGCCAGGAAATATCGTGCGAGGTTGCGATCCCCACTGCGAACCTGTCACCTGTGGTATGTCTGCGGCCGCTGCGTATAGCAGCGGCTGGCCCTAATTACTTAAGATTTGGGCGGCCCGGGGGGCAATTGCCCCCCGTCCCCCTGGGCCAGTCCTCCCCTGGAACGTGTTCACATCTCTCTTATTTTCTGCAGATAAGAGAATAATGGAAAATGTGCGAGTGGCTTTATTAGCTTCTTGTGCTGTATTTTTCCTTATTTATGGGCAGGACATGTGAAGAGGCTCTTGTGCTGTTTCCTGTGTTGCTGCCTCAGTGATTGCGTGACATTGTGCAGGAATGCTCCACTGACCATGGGTGTAGCATCACCATGAGTGACGATAATATGGTCCTTGTAGAATCCCGCCTATAAATCCTGTCAGGGGTGACAGGCTCAGTGCCTCCTCTGCACAGGAGTGGCAGCATAGGCCAGTGTGTGCAGGAGTGTGGCCTTCTGATAAGCAGCAGGAAATCCTGCATTCTTACTACTGGGATCACATTGAGGGACATCATGTCACACAGTCCATTGCATTGATAAGATCTGCTTGTATGGAGCACTGAAGCTTACATTCACAGTTCAGCAGTCACTGCTATCTCAGGTTTATAAATGACAAGTGTTAACCCTCTCCAGTCCATTTTAGAGATCCCCTATGCTCTGTGGGATGGATGTGGGTGACCTTCTGTGCTGTGACTGGGGGAGCCGGTTTAGTTTATACCTCTGACACTTTGAGAAGGGGGCGGGAGCTGAACTATATTGAACTTTTATTGATCTATATACTGAACTTTATTGTTGAAGCTGTTCAGTCTGGATGGCTCTTTCCTCTCATTTTGCTGAAGGAGTTGCTGGGATGCTGTAGAGGCTACTTCTTCTGCTTGGATGCCCATCTGGGGTGATTAGAGTCCAGAGATTCCTTCTGGTGCTCCCCAAGGCAGGTGGGTACATATTGGTCTGCGGCAGAAGCAAGCCACAGCTGAAGAATAACGACATACAGGCTAGAAAGTAGCAAGAGACTGAAGGCTGGAAGCTGACCTGTATCTCTTCTTTCATCAGATTAGATTTAAAGGGAAGGTCCAAGCAAAAAAAAAAAAAATGAGATTCACTTACCTGGGGCTTCTACCAGCCCCATGCAGCCATCCTGTGCCCTCGTAGTCACTCACTGCTGCTCCAGTCCTCCGCTGGCAGCTTTCTGACCTCGGAGGTCAGGGCCAAATTGCGTACATTTTTACACATTCCCGCTAGTGCAGGAACATTAACACATACATTTTTACGCGTTAGTGGTGAAACGCGTAAATTTTTGTTCCTGCACTAGCGGGAATGTGTAAAAATGTATGCAATGTGGCCCTGACCTCCGAGGTCAGAAAGCTGCCAGCGGGGGACTGGAGCAGCAGTGAGTGACTACGAGGGCACAGGATGGCTGCATGGGGCTGGTAGAAGCCCCAGGTAAGTGAAACTCATTTTTTTTTTTTTTGCTTGAACCTTCCCTTTAAGAAAAAAAGCCCATCAATCTAATGCTGGATACACACCATGCGTTTTCGCGTTCGATGCGGCCGTCGATTCGCGTCGATTCGATTATTTCCGAACATTTCCGAACGAATTTCGATGATTTTTAGGTCGAATGCCATGTAAAGTATGGCAAATCGACCTAACGATCCATCGAAGCTTGAATCGGACATGTCGGAAATAATCGAATCGACGCGTATCGACGGCCGCATCGAACGCGAAAACGCATGGTGTGTATCCAGCATAAGTGACTCCACTCACTGTTTAGAGGGTGGAGCTCACTTGTGGCTGGGGAAATGGGGGCACAATGCTTGTACTGTGCACCTGGGAAGACTGCAAGCTAGTTCTACAGTGTAAAGGACTTTATAGAAGGTTACTTGAAAGCGCAGTCAGGACAGGGTGATAGGAGATGATGCACCTGGATTTTATAAACCGCCCTGAAGAGCTCTGAGAGCAACCTACCAGTTCCATCTCTGTGAGAGTTGGCTACTGGGCCCACCAGTATGAGAGTTGGCAATAGGGTCTACCTGTATGAGAGTTGGCTACATGGCCCACTTGTTTGACAGGTGTCGGCAGAGCCCACGTGTGCAATTTGGTTACAGGGTCCATCTGTGACAGGTAGCTATAGGGCAGGGGTAGGGAACCTATGGCTCGGGAGCCAGATGTGGCTCTTTTGATGGCTACATCTGGCTCATAGTTGGGGTTGATTCACTAAGCACACTGTTCAATCAGCGTAGCTTAGTGTGGCAGCGCAAGTAACATTTTCAAAGTAGCACACACTACTGCTGTAGCATGCACTACTAGCTTACTCGCACTCCCCCCAAAACTAACGGCCGCTCCAATTGTCCCACCCTGGACCTTGTCAGGTCCTGTGACTTTGTAGGATGAGATCCTCGCACTTTCATTGGCCCAATAGGCTGCCTGTCACTCGACTATCTTGCTATGTGCGAGCTTCCTGAAGGCTCCTGCATGCTTTGTGTATTGGTCAGTGCTGGACATACAGGACCTCTTCGCTGCAGTATCATCACTGCTTATCTCTATAAGTGCTATGAAGACGGACATTCCAGACTGTGAACTATTCAGCCCAGCAGTGCCAGCCTCCGAAATACATCCGACTGTCAAGTAGCAGCTTCACTTGCACATTAAGTCAAGCGCAGCTATTTGTGGGTAACAGTTGCTGGAAACCAAAGCCGCTAGACCACAGTCTGCGGGTCAGAGGGCTGCCTGGGGAGACAAGGATTCCCTTTTTACGCTGGCACTCATTTGGATTCTGCTACATACAGGTTATAAATGTGTAATATAACAGCAGCAGCTAATGTAACAAGGTGGTGTAATGTTACAAGGAATTTCCCTGGTACACTGCGCTGGACAGCGGCGAGAGCTCTGCTTATTCCTGTTACTGCAGCTCCACCTTTCAGGGAGATTTATGGCTGACATGACGAGAGCTTTCTTCACTTTTATGTTATAGAAACCACCAGCGAGTAAGGGAGAATTTGCATAATAACCTTAGAATGAGCTAATCAGTGTTCTCCCTAGGCTCTTTTAGTCAGGTGCTCCACCCAGCTAGTTTTTGCCAGCACCCAGCTGTCATCAGCTTACCTCCTTTTATGCTATAAGTAGAGTTGTCCAGGGAAGCGTCAGCCCTGCATTCTCTTGTCGCACCCCACCCGGCTACTTTTTCATGCCACCCGGCTGATAAAAAAATTCTGGGGAGCTTGTTGTCCCTGAGCTGTGAACTTGTCATATCGCTGAAACCTAAGTCCAGGTCTCCTTTGTCAGAGGCAGAGCCCTTAACCATCACACTGTCCAGCCACCGCAACATGGCCCCCACTTAATCTCCAGGCAAAACCGCTCGAATTGATCAATCGATAGTGGCACCCATGACCTCTTTATTCGACAGGTGCAGCTCTGTGGTATGTTTGTTTCTGAGAATTCCGAAGCCAGTGAAAATAATGCCTGGTCTCCCAGAATGCTCCGGGAGTAGAATTCCTTATAGCTAAACAGCCCGGGCTAAGCATTACTGGGCGGGCGAAGCTGCATACCCATATACAACAATATATAGCTATAGGAAGTGTTTTGTAATGCTGAAGCCAGGAAAACTAACAGAAAACTGGGTATCCTGAATAATTTACTGCATTTCACTTTAAGATTGCTGGTTACGGGTCAGAACTAGATAAGAAACTAGTGCCATAGAGCTTTGTATCACCCTCTAAAATCCCCTTCCTGCTGGGGCACTACAACTCCCAGCATGCCTTGCATTAGAAGGTCTGCTAGGCAGCGGTGAGAAGTGTCATATTTTGCCTCCTGTACTTTGCACAGTCCCCATCTGTCTGCCCTGTGATCCGTGTCGGTTCTTATCGTGCCTCTGGCATAGTGTTTCCCAGCGCTCCTTCCTCCTACACAGCTTCTCACTTTGTCATAAGTGCAGCCAGCGCTCAGCTCCAGCCTCACCTCTTCTTGTCATCAGAGTTCCCAGATAGTTCATGGTGACCCAGAACCACTAGAAGAGAAAAGTGGTTAAAAGAGACCATAAAGCTCTCTCACCAGCATCTCTTCTCGTCAAGGATGAGCTAGCCGACAATTTTTGAGCCGCTGTACTTTGAGTGGCTGAAGTTTTCTGTGCAACAGGAATATCTTCACAAGTGTACACAGTGCAAAGCTTTTAAAGCAGACTTGAACTCAGAACTCTCTGCTCTAAGAAATTGCTTGTGTGATTCAGACACCACTGATGCCAAAGAGATCAGCAGGATGCCAGGCAACTGATATTGTTGGAAAGGAAATAAATATGCTGCTACCATATCCCTCTAGCTTCAGGTTCCCTTTAGGCCGCTTTTACACTTGCAGGTTAAACCTGTGTTGCATTGCTCTATTTTACCGCAAGGTAAGACTTTCACACCTATTGCGATCTGGTGCATATCTGATCTGACGCAAGGGCTGCAGCACGTTACCGGGGTAATAGAAGTCTATGGACGACGCAGTAAGTGTAGATGCTGGAGCGCGGTCCTACGGGAATCCCAGTGATGTACTTCCTGTTCAGCAGGGACTGAGCGGGGGCGGAGCTATGCATATGAACCTTTCACTGCAGGGTCATATTGTTGTCATTTTTTGTGTTGCGGTGGGATATGGCAGGAGAATCGTCCGGCAACTCAAGCATCAAGTGTAAAACCGGCCTTAAAGTGGACCTGAACGCAAAACTTCCTCTATGCTCTAAAAGATACACAACAGCATAATAATCTTTAAAGAAAAACATTACTTTGTTACAGCTGCTACAAATCCTACAATAAATGTACACTGTTTTTACTTCCTGCTTTCATGGGAGCAGACATATTAACATCCTGTGCTTTTAAAGGAGCTTATCTGCCATGGTAGTCAGGTGACGTGGGGAGAGATCAAATTACAACTTGTGATTAGACACAGATGAGGGGGAATTTGACAGGCTAAACTTCCTAAATACATACAGGGTGCATTTCTCTGTGTTCTGTCTGTGCTGTGCAAGAGTTCAGGTCCACTTTAAGGGATAACTGCTCTTGGGAAAGTAGACCAGTTCTCAATTGGCTTTCTGCTCAACATTACCATCTAGTGGACATAAGGTGTGGCTCTGGATTGAAGAAGATAAGTTTAAAGCTTTCAAAGCATTTGGTCCCTAGCTGTGTGCTGGTGTGGATCAGGTGACAGCGCGCATTTTGAATAATTGTGCTTTGTTATAGATCGCCATTTTATACCTGCGCTACGGATCCCAGTGAATTCCCAAGAAAAGAATTGGAGTATTCCCATGATTGAAGAACACTGTTGTAATGTGTAGCAATGTTCCTCCTCTGCCTGCTGGCTCCCCATTGTTTGCAGCAGGTCACATGTTGTTGGAAATATCATGTGACTTGGCTGATCAGTGAGAAAGTGGTAGAATATCACACCCACTCACAGAAAGAAAGGGCTGCAGTTTGGAGCTGAAGATTGACCAAAAGATGTGTAGTGTTCTCCCCAGAAATCTTTTCCAGCCAGGTGGCATAAAAAAAGTAGCCGGGTGGAGCGTGACGGGAGAATGCAGGGCCGGTGCAAATCTGCTTACAGTATAGGGGAGCTGACGACAGCCGGGTGCTCACCAAAATTAGCCGGGTGGAGTACCCGGCTAAAAGAGCCTGATGAGAACACTGATGTGTGGGACAGGCTTGCCCTCACTGCAAGGTCCTCTGAGACCCTGCAGGATTATGAAGTAATGCGATGCAGTACTAGTGGTTTTCCTCAGTTCATTTCTGTAAATCTTATGCATCATTCCATAAAGCTCTTTCTAAAATCAGTAATGCCAAATCTTTTAATGACGAGCTACAAGCGCAATGGTCCCCTCCTTACCTCAACCCCCGGAAGCTGGCCCTTCATCCGCAGCACCTTTTCCCTCCTCCCTTCTCCATGGAAACATATACATCATCTGCAGTAGTGGAGCAAGGCGTCTATACAGCACGGGGCCTGACTGCCACCTGAGGGATTAAGTCCTGATCCCTCTGGCCGACTACCATTTTGTTAATGTGTGTAAGCACCTTAAAGCACCCCTGAATTGGGGGAAATTGATTAAGTTAAGCCCATGGAGGGCTAGATTACCTTATCCAGAGAAGCCTGGTGCTGCTCATTGTCTTTGAACATCCCTCCCGTTTCTCGGCTGCGGTCCTCAGCAGCCTCCTGGAAGTCTTCCCCTCACCCACCTCCGAGCCGCGACTAGCCATTCTGAATTGTGCATGTGTGGGTTTGGACCTGCACATGCGGAGTTAAAAACTGCTTGTAATTGAGCAATACCTTTTTGCTGTGCACGGGTGGTTTATAACTTGGCCATGTTGTGAATCGCTCATCACCGGGGCAAACTTCCGAGAGGCTCCTTATCAGAAAGAGCCAGTCGAAGAAGATTGGGTTTGGGGAATGGAAGGGACGCTGAAGACAATGAGCAGCACTCAGGCTTCTCTGGATAAGGTAATCTAGCCCTGCATGGACTTGATTTTCGGGAGTACTTTAAGGCAATAGTATTAAAAAGCTGTCTGCTGCAAAGGATTCTGGGAATCAGGGCTGTAACTAGAGGGGAGCAGCCCCAGCAATCGCATGGGGGAACAGAACTGTGGAGGCTCCAACTACTAACCTTCCCTTCCTCTGATACAGGAGACTATAGTTCAGATCAGGTGTTTTTGTGGCTACACTTGTTATGGGGGTGAAGATCAAGATGGCTAAACTTGTTTTATGACCCTTATGAGATGGGCAAAAAGGGGAGGGAAGGGTGTGAACATTGTGGGGGGACTCCATCAAAGTTTTTCTTGGGGGGGTCAGATGAATTGTAGTTACGCCAATGGGATACCAAAATCATCAGTTTGTCATATTCAACACCACAGAGAACAAACCAGGTATTATTCTGTTGCAATTCATAGCTGTGATACTACATCATCAAGAAACACACGGTAAACAGAGATAGACAGAAGGCTGCCCCCTGCAGTCAGCAGACATGATTGCCACTCTGTGTCCTGCTGCTTGTGGTGTAGTGTGACTGCAGCCACAGGTCTGTTCTGATGTTCCCTCCGAGTGGTAATTGTGAGTAATGTTGCTGTCAAGACCTGAAACAGACTGTTTAATCTGTTTATTTACACAAGCAGTGCCAACATTTCTGCACAGCAGAGTGCATATCTTTAGTCATGTCTTTAGCAAGACCTGGAAGCTTATTTTAAAGTGGCATTCAATGTAGCTAAAAAATATATAGCTATATTTTTCAGAATAGCTGGCATTTGTTATGTTGTTGATTTTGCTGACCGAGGTGTGACAATGAGGAGATGAATGGAATGCTGAGTTGCAGTGATCAAGGGACTAAAGGCCGTACCCACATCGCGGTCCTCCCGACGATTTTCCCAAGGAATGACTTTTTTGAGCGACGCGCAGTCGTCTACGTAATATTGCAACGTGGGTACAGGCGCACAATCACACGAATGTCGCTAAGTGTCGCGCAACGATAATGACTATCACAGCAGATCTTTAAGATTCCCGATGACTCCCAAGTAAAGTACAGCGATTGCCTGAAGTCTTGTCGCACCCGTCGTGTAACATCACGCATATCCACTGGCAAGAAGATGGATCGGCAGAAACGCTCGTCGTCTGGGCAAATACATCTAAAGCAAAGATGGAAGCCCACAGCAACCAATCAGAATGCTTGTTTCGTTTTTCTTTAAACATCTGAAACCTCATTGGTTGCTGTAAGCAACAGTTCTACATTTTATCTATCTTTATTTGTGCCTTACTTTATGGATCAGCTCTTGAATCATTCTATGAAGCTAGCTTTAAATCAAATCATGCTTTTAATTGATTAGAGGTTTGATTCAATAGACCCATCAATTATCACACTGTATATACTCAAATGTACATCCTGTATACCGTAAGTGGGTCCAGGAAAGTTAACGGCTTCAAGTAGGGACCAGGAGAGGTTACTGGCTGCACTTGGGGTTCAGGAGAGGTTACTGGCTGCACTTGGGGACCAGGAGAGGTTACTGGCTGCACTTGGGGACCAGGAGAGGTTACTGGCTGCACTTGTGGACCAGGAGAGGTTACTGGCTGCACTTGGGGTCCAGGAGAGGTTACTGGCTGCACTTGGGGTCCAGGAGAGGTTACTGGCTGCACTTGGGGACCAGGAGAGGTTACTGGCTGCACTTGTGGACCAGAAGAGGTTACTGGCTGCACTTGTGGACCAGGAGATGTTACTGGTTGCACTTGGGGTCCAGGAGAGGTTACTGGTTGCACTTGGGGTCCAGGAGAAGCTACTGGCTGCACTTGTGGACCAGGTTAGGCTGCTGGCTGCACTTGGGGTCCAGGAGAGGTTACTGGTTGCACTTTGGGTCCAGGAGAGGTTACTGGCTGCACTTGGGGACCAGGAGAGGTTACTGGCTGCACTTGGGGTCCAGGAGAGGTTACTGGTTGCACTTGGGGTCCAGGAGAGGTTACTGGTTGCACTTGGGGTCCAGGAGAGGTTACTGGTTGCACTTGGGGTCCAGGAGAGGTTACTGGCTGCACTTGGGGTCCAGGAGAGGTTACTGGCTGCACTTGGGGTCCAGGAGAGGTTACTGGTTGCACTTGGGGTCCAGGAGAGGTTACTGGCTGCACTTGGGGGTCCAGGAGAGGTTACTGGCTGCACTTGGGGTCCAGGAGAGGTTACTGGCTGCACTTGGGGTCCAGGAGAGGTTATTGGCTGCACTTGGGGTCCAGGAGAGGTTATTGGCTGCACTTGGGGTCCAGGAGAGGTTACTGGTTGCACTTGGGGTCCAGGAGAGGTTACTGGTTGCACTTGGGGTCCAGGAGAGGTTACTGGCTGCACTTGGGGTCCAGGAGAGGTTACTGGCTGCACTTGGGGTCCAGGAGAGGTTACTGGCTGCACTTGGGGTCCAGGAGAGGTTACTGGCTGCACTTGGGGACCAGGAGAGGTTACTGGCTGCCCTTGGGGTCCAGCTAGATAAATAAGGGTGTGTGTGTGTGTGTGTGTGGGGGGGGGGGGGGTGCTTTGAGAGAAATACTGGTTGCACTGGTGAGGTAGGATACTGGGCGCTCTGCTGTGGCCACTCTGCATACACTCATATAGGGGGGGGGGGGGGGAGAGGCGCCCTGGCTATTCTGAATAATTTCTTGACTTAATTAATGCCTGAGGATATCTGGCAAGTCAAAATATGATGATAGAACAATCATCATTCAATTGAGAAAGGCTGTAATTTTTATTTATCACGTGACCAAGATCTAATGGTCGTGGCGCGGTGAACGATAAATTGAATAATTCAATTCATCATTCACCGCACCACGACCAAGCCAATCTACTATCTTTTGTATGGTTTTTTTTTTTTTTAAGTGCGAGGTATCTTCTGAGAAACCTGGGGATAGTTACTCCCCACTCTGGAGATACAAATTGGAGTGGTGGGGGATGAACAAAGACCCCCTCTGTCCATCTCTCTTTTCTATAGATTGTATGGTATACACACATGTACATTTTTAATAATAGTCATTAAGATTTAGCTACCTTATATGGCTTTTATTGTCACTTAGTGGACCTAGTGTTTTATACAAAAATCTAATGGTACAAGGTGGTAAACAGTAGCAACTCCCTGATTAGCATCCAGCCATGGTGTATTTAGTCTATTTGCAAGAGTGGGGCACTTAAATTGTATGGGGCACTTGCAGTGTATGGCCACTGTTTGGTGGAGTCTGCTTATTTAAGGGCTTTCTGTCCAGCCTGTTGAATAATGTTTTTATTTATATAGCACCAACATTTTCCGTAGCACTCTACAAAATAGGAGAGTTTGGCTGATTGTCAGGAGCTGGGAGGAACCAGACGCATGGTTACCTGAGAGAGTTTTCTGACCTCACAGCAAGTGGTGACATTAACTGTTAATGACCAACACACATGAAAAGATCACGTGATCCAGTCATAAATGGGTGGATGTGATGGAGCTTATCTCATGTCCTGCAGGGTTAATCTGGGAGGCTTCCAGTATCATTCATACAGGTATTTACAATGAGGACCTTGGACAGGTGCAGATTATGCCAGAGGCACCTTCCAAGTGGACATGCGTTGCCTTGAAGAACATTATTAGTACTTAGCAAGAAGACTGATCAGACATTCAATGACTTCTTTAGTCAATTAAGGGGGTTTTCCTTTTACATGTATTAAATGTATACAAAATCTTAACACGATTTTCCATTTCAATGGTTTTATTTGAATTGAACAAGGTATTTAAAACAACCCTAGTTATAGTGGTGTTTTTGATTTTGGAACATAAGAAAGTGCACTCATTCACGAGGCATGAAGGAACTGTGATTGCTTTACAGAGCTTTGGAATTGGTACAAAAATCATCCGACTCCACCTCTTCAGTTTATCAAACCTACCACTATAGGTGCCCAAAATCACTCCTTGACTTCCGACTCCTTAGTCTAATTCTTACCAGGGCTGTAGAGTTGGTACAAAATCATCAGACTTCGCAGTTTATTAAAACCACCGATTTCGACTCCAGGCACCCAAAATTGCTCTGACTCCACAGCCCTGGTGCTTTTTCCTGTTTGCATATTCACTGACATTTGGTGCTCTACTGGGCTTTACCAAGATTCTGTGCTTTACAGAAATTCACTGAAATTAAGTGTGCCACAGAAATCACTGAGATTTGGTACACTGCAGATATTCACAAAGAGTTCAGGCTCCGCAGAGATTTACTGCGGTTTGGTGCATTGCAGATATTCTCTGAGATTTTGTTCTCTATAGAAATTCAGTGAGATTTGGTATCCTACAGGGATTTACTAAGAGTTAACAGGTATCTGCTGAGATTTGCCACTGTACAGAAATTCACTGAGGTTTGGTATTCTACAGAAATTCACTGAGGGTTAATGCTTTACAAAGATTGACCAAGGTGTGGTGCTCTGCGGGGATTTGCCAAGGTGGGGTGCTGAGAAGAGATTCGCTGAGGTGCAGTGCTCTGCAGAGATTCGCTGAGGTGCAGTGCTCTGCAGAGATTCGCTGAGGTGCAGTGCTCTGCAGAGATTCGCTGAGGTGCAGTGCTCTGCAGAGATTCGCTGAGGTGCAGTGCTCTGCAGAGATTCGCTGAGGTGCAGTGCTCTGCAGAGATTCGCTGAGGTGCAGTGCTCTGCAGAGATTCGCTGAGGTGCAGTGCTCTGCAGAGATTCGCTGAGGTGCAGTGCTCTGCAGAGATTCGCTGAGGTGCAGTGCTCTGCAGAGATTCGCTGAGGTGCAGTGCTCTGCAGAGATTCGCTGAGGTGCGGTGCTCTGCAGAGATTCGCTGAGGTGCGGTGCTCTGCAGAGATTCGCTGAGGTGCGGTGCTCTGCAGAGATTCGCTGAGGTGCGGTGCTCTGCAGAGATTCGCTGAGGTGCGGTGCTCTGCAGAGATTCGCTGAGGTGCGGTGCTCTGCAGAGATTCGCTGAGGTGCGGTGCTCTGCAGAGATTCGCTGAGGTGCGGTGCTCTGCAGAGATTCGCTGAGGTGCGGTGCTCTGCAGAGATTCGCTGAGGTGCGGTGCTCTGCAGAGATTCGCTGAGGTGCGGTGCTCTGCAGAGATTCGCTGAGGTGCGGTGCTCTGCAGAGATTCGCTGAGGTGCGGTGCTCTGCAGAGATTCGCTGAGGTGCGGTGCTCTGCAGAGATTCGCTGTGGTGCAGTGCTCTGCAGAGATTTGCTGTGGTGTGTTGCTCTGCAGAGATTTGCTGTGGTGTGTTGCTCTGCAGAGATTTGCTGAGGTGTGGTGCTGAGCAGAGATTCGCTGAGGTGCAGAGATTTGCTGTGGTGTGGTGTTATGCAGAGATTTGCTGTGATGTGGTGCTCTGCAGAGATTCTGCATATTAGCCCAACTGTCCTGTAAGTTGATCCACCTGTTGGATCGGGAAAACCACCTCTAATAAGTCGCTCATGTAGTCGTTTGCCCACCCGTACACATGACCAACTATCGTCCAACAGACCAAGTTTGAACAATAGTTGGGTGGAATAGTTGCAGGTGTGTACAAATCTTTAAGGGAACCTAAACTAACTTAAAAAAATAGTTTAATTTATCTGTGGCCTCTACCGCCCCCCCCCCCCCTGCAGCCGCCCTGTGCCCACGCCGGTACTCAACAATCCTCTGGTCCCCTGCCACGGCAAAGTTTCTTTTTTGCTGACTTGCAAGTCGATGGCCACCACGCCTGCGCTGGCCACGTGCATCCTCGTTCGCACTTCCGTTGCCGGGAGTGTCCTGCGAAGGAGCAGTAAGAGAAGACCTCTACTGCGTCTGCGCAGGATGCTTCCGTCGACGGAGCACGAACGATGATGCTCACAGCCAACGCCATGCAGGTGCGGTGGCCATCAACTTGCTCAGTCAGAGGAAAACTAAACTGAGCCGCGGTGGGGGACTGGAGGATTGTTGCGTACCAGCGTGGGCACAGGATGGCTGCAGGGGGCTGGTAAAAGCCTCAGGTAAGTGAAACCTTACTAACCTAACTTAGTTTTGATTCCCTTTAAGTTTGGCTGCATTTGCTGCATGCTTGTGTCAGGTGTGTGAATCTGACCCTCCTGTTCTATGAAAGATCAACAGGATGCCAGGCAACTGGAAAAAAATATGGCAGCCACCACATCCCTCTCACTTCTTCAGGTCCCCTTTAAGTTGTGCAGAATATCCCCAGTGCTTCCTTCTTTCCCTTGTATGTGTAAAGGCAGAAGCCTCCTTTAGTTAAGCTGATGAGCTTTCTTTTACAAGCCACATTAATGGACTATTTCCTGGAACTAATGGAAATCTTTGTTGTGCAATAAAAGCAGCGAGCATGCGAGAGCAGCCAATCAGCTGGCAGGCAGGGGCGGAGCTCTCCTGTAACGAGCCGCGGCGCCTCGTTTTATGATGCTTAATTGTCTCTGTAAAAGGTGCCTCATTACCGGTAGAGCTGTGTAGATGCCCATGTCAAGTGACAGCGCTGTAATGTCACCTGAATGCTGCAGGACAGGTTCCCAGTCTCGTCATTGATGAATAGTGCACATGTCACTTGTCACCCGGCACAGAGGGACACAGCTGCCCAGCCACCCACTCTCATTTGACTACAGTGATTTTTTTCTTTCTTGCCTGTGTATTCCATTTTCATTTGAGTCACTTCTTCCACTTTTGTTTTTTCTTCCTCTCTCTCCTGCGCACGCTGGCTGTGTGTAATAAAGGTGATTCCTTCCATCCTCTCCAGTGTCTTCCCTCAACCCTCCCTCCTGTTCCTGTGCACCTCCCATCCTGCTGCCAAACCTCCTGACAGCTCTGCTGCCCCATCCCTCACTGTATCCTCTGCTTCTGTGTCTGCTGCTACGCTCACCCTCACCTCCCCCCCCTCCTCCTCCTCCTATCTCTAATGCCCTCCACCAACTCCTGCCGCTTCCTCTGTGGCTCTCTCAGCTCTAGCCCGGGATAAGTTGTGTGTGTGGCACACATGGGCAGCTCGGCATCTTCCCTGGCAGCAGAGGGCAAGTCACACCATGGCTCCATGGGCACCGTGTACCCTGGACTCAGCCTGCTGGGCTGGCATAGGAACGGGGTCCCCGGGCCTCTATGGCATGGCTCTGTCATTCCCATGTACAGGACGCACAGGTAAGAAAGGTTCTCTTGAGTGTTGTTGTTTTAACTCCATCAAGCTTGTTCTGTAAAGTGGGAAAGATGCATGCTCTGCCTGCTGTAACCCATAGCAACTAGTCTGAGTGGAGAGAAAGCTTTTCGATTGGTTGCTAGGGGGCTGATACACATCACTTTGCCTTGTTAACTGGATCTGTACGTGGTCGAGTGTCTTGTTTATATAAATTTGCCTGCAGCTAATATTGGCATTTTCAAGTGCTGTTTGCTTCGTAGTCCAAAACTTACTTAAACCTGTTCTAGAAGAGTTAATTTTTTTTAAGCAGGGGGTGCGGGAGTCTTATCATATGTGTGTGTAATTAAGCAGAGGGTCAATATAATTTTTTTTTGTTTGTTTTTGTAAGGCTACACACTCCAGAATTAGGCATATAAATAAAAAATGTTAACATATAGATTGTATAAAACTCTATAGTTTATTTTTTTATTATGATGTGGCATTAAGTATTGTGGTCTCTTTATTTTGCTTTGACTATTTTTTATGCTTACCCCGTTAAACAGAGAGGAAATTCAGGTCAGAATGATTTGTTTTTTCACTCGTTTTTCTTTACAGTCACAACAATCTGTTTACAAAGCCTGTTCCTTTCAGTTTTTGGGTTGCTTAGGTTCCTGGGTCACTCTGCACTCCCGCAGGTCATGTTGCCCTGTGTATGAACATCCTGTTCGATGCAGGATGAGACAAAGCACTGAATTTCTTTCATCGCGGATTTTCAGTTCTGATCCACGCTGTTGCTGCCAATTCCTGAACAATTACATGACTAATTTTATGACTTAGTCGATTGCGGTTTCCTCAGTTCGGTTACTTTTGGCTCTGATACAATGCATGGTGCGTTGAATTAGAATATTATCTTGGCTAATTACGTTTTGTTTAAATCACTTATTGGTAAATCTAGGGGAAATTGCGCAGATAAAAATGCATGTTTGTGAACTGCCTGTGGATTTGTCATTCTTTCCAGATACTTGAATGATTTCAGTGCCTCCCACACACACACACAGGCAGTCCAGTGACCCCTGTATTATTTTAACTTCTCATCTTCCTTTGTCAAGCCTGCTGATTGGCCGATGAATTAAAGCACAACTGTAGTGAGAGGTATATGGAGGCTGCCATATTTGTATCCTTTGAAAGGACTACTGTAGGGGAGAAAACGAGCTGAGCTTACCTGGGGCTTCTAATGCTCCCCTGCAGAGGTCCTGTGCCTGCACAGCCACTCACCGATGCTCCGGTCCCGCCTCCGGTTCACTTCTAGAATTTCCCACTCTAAAGTCGAAAAACCACTGCGCCTGTGTGGCTGTGTCCTTGTACACGCTGACGTCACCAGGAGCGTACTGCGCAGGCGTAGACTGTTCTGGGCCTGCACAATACACTCCTAATGATGTCAGCGGGAGCGAGGGCATGGCTGCGCAGGCGCGGTGGTTTACAGACTTTAAAGTCGGAAATTCCAGATGTGAACCAGAGACTGGGACCCGAGCATCGGTGAGTGGCTGCGCAGGCACAGGACGTCTGCGGGGGACATTAGAAGCCCCAGGTAATTTTTTTTTTTCTCCCCTAACCCCCTCCCTTACAGTACTCCTTTAAAGAGAACCCGAGGTGGGTTTGAAGAATGTTATCTGCATACAGAGGCTGGATCTGCCTATACAGCCCAGCCTCTGTTGCTATCCCAAACCCCCCTAAGGTCCTCCTGCACTCTGCAATCCCTCATAAATCACAGCCACGCTGCTGACAAACAGCTTGTCAGAGCTGGCTGTGTTTATCTCTATAGTGTCAGTCTGCTGCTCTCCCCGCCTCCTGCAGAACTCCGGTCCCCGCCTGCATCCCTTCCCTCCCTGCTGATTGGAGGGAAGGGATGGGGGCAAGGACCAGAGCTATGCAGGAGGCGGGGGAGCAGCCGAGACTGACACTACAGATGTAAACACAGCCTCACAGCACGGCTGTGATTTATGGGGGATTGCAGAGTGCAGGGGGACCTTAGGGGGCTTTGGGATAGCAACAGAGGCTGGGCTGTATAGGCAGATCCAGCCTCTGTAAGCAGATAACATTCTTTAAACACACCTCGGGTTCTCTTTAAGCAATACCAGTTGCCTGGCAGTCCTGCTGAACAGTCACAGGTAATGGCAGTGTCTCTGACCGGCTGCCATGGAGTGTAGCAGAGCTGCCTTAATCACAAGGCTGGCTGAATTCAATTTTTATGTTGTTTCCCTGGAGATCCACTTTAATTGGGTATTTAAAATACAATAAAATGAAGGTAGGAATCTGTTTTAAAACGAGTGTGTTGAGTATGCAGAAACAGCATTGGCTGTGTTTTAGGATGGACTGATATGATATAGAGGTCGCTTTTAATGAGTAAATACATTCTGAGCAATTAGCAGTGGACAATCAATGTTGCCAAAGCCAAAACACTTTTATCTGGCTAAACAGACACTCCTGATAGCAAAATAATACTGAATAGTTCAATTAATCATTATATCTCTGTGTGGGAGTTAAATGACCACGATTTTGGCATAGTTGCTGTTTACGCTTCAGCTTTAAGCCCTTGAAATGGAAAATAAGCTCTCTCTGCTGTAAGAACATTGCTTCTCTATTGTAAAAGATTTCGGTAATTACAGTATAAAAGCTTTAACCTCCTTGCCGGTTCAATTCCCCGGCAAGGAGGCAGCGCAGGAGGGTTTTTTAAAATTTTTTTTTTTGTAAATCATGTAGCGAGCATAGGGCTCGCTACATGATAGCCGCTGAGCGGCGGCATCCCCCCACCCACTCCGATCGCCTTCGGCGATCAGAGTAAGCAGGAAATCCCGTTCAGAACGGGATTTCCTGCAGGGCTTCCCCGGTCGCCATGGCGACCGGGCGGGATGACGTCACCGACGTCATGGACGTCGGGACGTCATAGGGAATCCCGATCCGCCCCTCAATGCTGCCTGGCACTGATTGGCCAGGCAGCGCAGGGGTCTGGGGCGGGGGGGAGCGACTCGGCGCGGCGGATCGGCGGCGAGCGGCGGCGATCGGGAATTACAAGCAGCTAGCAAAGTGCTAGCTGCTTGTACCAAAAAAAAATATATGCAAATCGGCCCAGCGGGGCCTGAGCAATCCTCCTGCGCAGGTTACCCCGAACTGAGTTCGGGATAACCGGCAAGGAGGTTAAAGGATACCTGTAACCACCTAGTGGGGAAAAGTTACATAATTAAGAATACGAAAGGCTGTGGATCTCTTAAGCCTCGGAGAGACGCTTGACTGCTGAGGTGGCTGATAAGGACTTCCTCATACAATAATCAAGTATGTGTACAGCAGCCCGCGAGTGATCACTTGTTGAGGCCGCGCCCCCACTGCCGTCCCTCGACCCCACCGCGTAGCAACAAAAACTATGCTACATAGCTGATACACGCCTGTATTTGCCGGCCCAGCGATGTCACTCATGGGGGTCGTGTCTCTCATGTGTACGCACCTTTCGAGTGTTCTTGGTCCTCTCTGCTGTCCAGGAAGGCTCAAATTCCTGGTACACGCCATGCAGTTCCCATCAGATAGACAGGTTGAATTAATTATTTCAGATAAGTACAATCTGATGTCTGATCGTTTTTCTAATCGATTTTACATAAAAGTGTTGTTGTTTTTTTTAAACTGATCTGAAAAACAATCAGGAATCAGATCGGACCTTTCCTGAATAATCAATTCGACCCATCTATCTAACAAGAAATTGCATGGTGTGTACCAGGCATAAGCGATCCTGAGTCTTCCTTTTTCTTAGGTGAGTATGTTACATACCCCACCCCCCACCCAGGGGTCACAGATGTCAGCACTTTCTTCTTCAATGGGAAGCTTAGCAACCTTTGCCAAGGAAGTGATTACACAGTCTCTTGTTTACGTTTCCTTACCAGTCACAATTGGTAAACACTCCTGGCAGTGCTTTATCTCCGCTGCATGCCTCACAAAAGCTAAAATAGGAAAGAGATGATCACTAGATACTTTTTATTATTTTTTAATATATAAATATAGCAGCTGTGCAATAAAATGCAATGGCAGCTTTCAGAGGAGATAAACTGCACTTTGGGAACTTGACATTTTGTAAACAGAAGAACTTAATTGTGCACAAAAGAAAGCATGATAACTGTATGGGTAATAGAGTTAGAAAACCTGTTTTTATTAAATGTTATGCTATAGTTTCATCCTGCTTTAAAATAAAAATAACAATATGTGACTCTGGGAAAGTTCTGTTTAGCACTACTACAACACACACAATTATCTTGTAAGTTTATTTTCAGATTAGGCTTGCTTTAAAGGGTAACTTAAGTGGAAAAAAAAAAGTTGATATTTACTTACCTGGAGTTTTTCCAGCCCCCTGCATTCTATCTGGGCCCTTGCTGTCATCCTGATCCTCGCTGTTTTGCAGATGTCAGCCCTGATTAAGCCCCAACAGAGCCAGTCGGGACTACTGTGCATATGCAGCCCTGGCAGCTTGCCTCCATGATCGCGCTCTTGTGGTATGAGTGCTCCGCAACAATTGCAAGTTTTCTGAACTGCACATGTACCTTTCTTGACCTCTGCCTCCACCAAACTCCTCATCCATGCCCTCATAATTTCCCGCCTAGACTACTGCAATGCCCTTCTGTCTGGTCTCCCTATGACCCGAATAGCCCCACTGCAGTCCATCATGAATGCGGCAGCCAGAATTATCCACTCCTCCCATCGCTCCACCATGGCGGCTCCCCTCTGTGAATCCCTCCACTGGCTTCCTACCCAGTCCAGAATCGGATTCAAGATACTATGTCTGACCTACAAATCTGTCCACAAAAGCTGTCCAACCTACATTTCCGATATTACTCAGAGGTGCACACCTAGCCGCTCACTCCGCTCTTCCAATGAACTTCGCCTGACCGCCCCCCGCATCACCCAGTTCCATGCACGCCTCCAGGACTTCTCAAGAGCCGCTCCAACACTATGGAACTCCCTATCTCCACCCATTAAAGCAGCCCCCTCCTTCAACATCTTCAAGAAGGCCCTCAAAACTCACCTTTTCACTCTGGCCTACTACCCCTCACAAGTGCTCTAAACTCACAGCTGAACTCTGGTCCCCTACCTCTCGTGTCCCTACCTCTCCCTCTAGATTGTAAGCCTTTGGGCGGGGGTCCGCCTTCTTTTTGTGTCCTACCTGATCATGCACCTCCATTACTGTGCCACCCATGCTATGCATCTGAGTGAACCTAACTTGCCTAATCTCCATGCTCCATCCAGTGACTGACTAAACAGTACCTTGTAATCATACTGTGCTGCATGATCTGGTCTTTCTTGTATTCCTGTATTGTCATATTGCTGTATGTAACCCCTAAATATTGTATTTAACTTAAACTAATGTCCAGTGCTGCGTAATATGTTGGCACTTTATAAATACCATAAATAAATAAATGTACAGGGAACTCGTGGCTACGAGAGCATGATTGAGCAGAGGCAGCACATGGGAGGACAGCGAGGAACAAGATAGACTGCAAGGGCTGGAAGAAAGTAAAAATATTTTTTTTTTCAATGAAGGTTCCCTTAAGGTTAGCACACAGGTCACAAGACAACCCACACACATATACAGTACTGCTGAGCAATGCATACCTCATGTCACCAAGGCTGCTTGTGGTGATGCAATGTGCAGCTCAGCACTCCATAGTGCTGTGTCTTTCCCTGACAATAAGACACCATTGGCTTGATTCACAAAGCCGTGCTAACTGTTAGCACGCTGGTGAAAAGCCCATTGTCACGCCTAAACTCAGTTTAGGCGTGATAAAATAAACTCACGCGTAAACATTTACGCGTGCAAAGTTTACGCGCGCAACACCATTAAACCCTATGCGACGTGTCGCGTGCACCGGACTTTGCACGTGCAAAACTTTGCGCTCAAAACTTTGCACGTGAACTTTTCCCTCAAAGCGGTGCTAACCTACTTAGTGCAATGCTTATCACGCCTAAAAGTCTTTAGGTGTGCTAACTAGGTTAGCACTGCTTTGTGAATCAAGCCCCATGTATTCATTTTTGTTCCAAAAGTTGCATTGGGGCTGATTTTCAGGGCATGTCTTATTTTTCCATGAGCAACCATCTACATTTCCTCATAGTCGTATCATCACATTCTGGATCAGGCATGAGCAAACTTGGACCTCCAGCTGTTGAGGAACTACGAGTCCCACAATGCATTGCAGGAGTCTGACAGCCACAGTCATGACTCATAAAGGCAAATGCATTGTCGGATTTGTAATTCCTTAACAGCTGGAGGGCCAAGTTTGCCCATGCCTGTTCTAGATAATCATCATAACTTTCCAAATCCTGAATTCCACCCTGATTTTCTCACCATTGACTATTTCCTTTTTCCATGTACAACAATCTGCATTTACAGAGCGTCCAGTATTTGTCGAGCCCCTTATTGTTTTGGGTCTCGTTGTGTTTTTTTCTTTAGTGCGATTATTTTGGGGGTGCTGTCCTTGGTGAAGGGTCTATCTGTCCTGCGGCATTCTATTGCCAATTACTTTCACTTTTTTACATTTATCCCATAGCTGCCTGGATATTTAGTTTAGCTGTTGGGAAAAAACAGTTATTATGGGGGTACCTGCCTGCGGGACTAGTGGAGGGGCTGGGAGAATACTTATCGCCTCTCTCACACTACACATATTTGTGCGAATTTCTGCAACACGCGTTTAGCGAATTGAATATGCGTACAATTTGCTGTAGAACTCTACGGTAGCATCAGTCCAGTGCATCTTTGTCACATCAGCGCTTGCAGTGCATTTTTGAAAACGCACAGCAGGGTGCATTTTTGAGGAAAGGCGCATACATTTAAATGTATTTCATTGGGGAGGAAGTAGATGAAAACGTGACCAATGCGGTACCTAGAAAGGGAGAAACCCGCATGAGTTTTAGTTAAAGAACTATTTTCATGAAAAAGGCGTAAAATTTTAAATACATGTAAACACATACAAATAAAAAGTAAATTTCTTCCAGAGTAAAATGAGTTTAAATTATTTTTCTCCTATGTTGCTGTCACTTACAGTAGGTAGAAATCTGACAAAACCGACAGATTTTGGACCAGCTCATCTCCTCATGGGGGATTCTCAGCATGGTCTATTTTTTATAAAGACACTCCCTGAAAAGTATTTATATAAATATGCTAGCCAACCTTCCTGCTTGCTGCACACTTTTTTTTGGCAGGTGGACGGAGCAACTGCCATTCACGAAGTGCTTTTAAAAATAAAGAAAACCCTGAGAAACCCCCATGAGGAGATGAGCTGGTCCAAAACCTGTCGGTTCTGTCAGATTTCTACCTACTGTAAGGCTGCATTTCCACTTGTGCGGTGCGGAATCGCTGGGAAATCACCGCGGACGAAATCGCATGCGGGTGCGATTTTGCATGCGTTTTTCCCGCGATTTCGCATAGGGTAGTAGGTGTGCGATTTTAACCATGTCACTGCCTGTGTAAATTAACATTACCTCCTATGCGAAATCGTGGGGAAAAACGCATGCCACAACCGCATGCGATTTCCCTATTAGATACATTGTATGCGATTCGCTTAGCGGTGTGCGGGGAGCGAATTCTGACGGCTCTGCCGTGCAGATTTTCTACGCACACAAAAACGCTCCGCACAACCCACAAGTGGAAACAGGCCCATCCACTTGTATTGGCTGTGCGAATACGCATGCGGACAACACATGCGGATTCGCTATAGTGGAAATGAGCCCTCAGTCACAGCAACATAGGAGAAAAGTAATTTTTATAGCACATTTTACTCTGGGAGAAACATACTACTTTTTCATATAGGATTACATGTACTTAAAATTTTACGGTTTTTGTGATAGTGGTCCTTTAACACAAACGCATTTGTTTTGCTAGTTTGAGAGAGGCATTCATGTAAACCGAGCATCTAAATGTGGGGAGACATTCCTTCATAGGTATCTTGTAGATAATTTATTCATGGTCTTTAGTTCCGCCCCATTCTGAGCAGAATTGTTTCCCCAGTGTACCTATGTCCATATAGAAACACCTTTATTAGCGGATGTCCGTAATTTCTTTAACTCATGGGCCCTTATGCAATTACGTTTTTCTCTTGAGTTTTCTCCTTGCTAATATTTTCACATCTTCTCAATAAAGTACGTTTTAAACCACCAGCGAGCGAGAAAACACTGAAAATAATTTTAATAGGACTTTTTAATCTAATTTTTGGAACTTTTTCAACTGAAAATTGCTGAAAAAAACATTTTCAACACAAATTAAAAAATTATCTCCTAGGAGAAAACTGAGTAGAAAAATGTATTTGCATATGGCCCAAGGTGTTATGTTTTAGTTTAGTGGCCATGCACTCATCAATGTTCTCAATTAATTCCTTGCATATTTGATTTATCTGCTGGGAATCGATTCCCCAAAATGTCAGATCGATACATTTTTGATAGATTTTGACTAAAAATCATTTGATAGTATCGATCGGAAAGGATTTGGGTGCGGGGCAAAAGCATTGGCAGATCGATGGCCTATAGCTTTGCACTGCAGTGCATCAAAGTGCAATTCTGCAGTTTAAATAGATTTTCAATAGATTCCTTGCTGGAAACTATTGGAAATTGATGTGCAGTGTGTGAAGTTTTACCTACATGTGTCTTTCCCATACCAAGGTAGCTGAATATATGCACTCCTGGTAGTCTCTATAAATTTGTACTAGGTGTTGGGACTTAAGGGCCTGAGCCCACTAACACAGTTGTGCGTAGTTGTGTCCGCTTTTCAGCATCTGTAACATTGTTGTGCTGCTGAAAAGCGGACACACCTGCGTTAGTGGGCTCAGGCTTTATGGCATCGCTCTGTGGTAGCGTGTTGCCAGTATTGGAAGTAGCTTTTTACAAAGCTGTCATTTCTAAATACACATTCCTAAGTGATGAGTATAAGCCTATGACACATCTGTGTGTGAGACTGATGGCACGGATGGCACAGAGACAGCTCTGTTACTGCATGTCAGAGCTAGCGTGGGATGATATAGGCTGGCACTGCCATGCTCTCTCTGTTACACATTCAGTGTGCCAGGGAACACACAGTATCTTGTGCAGTTCTCACCCAAACAGCCACCTGCCTCCCCCTCTGCTGTATTCCAGTCCCAGAGGTTGTCTAGCACCTACACAGCCTCACTCTGTACCATACACACAGTGACATTAATAGCATCCAGTGAAACACGCAGGATGAAAAGAGTTATGAGGCAGCAAATTATAGCTTGCTCTGTGTTCCGTGTTTACTGGTGTTTAGAAGCTTCCGCCTCTGTGTGCAGCGAGCTGTGGTGTATCTGTCTGACCACTACAGGGATTATGTTGTTAGGCCATCTTTAATGCAGACTTGTGTCCAAATGTTTACAGAGCGAGACCATGGCTGTCTTAGCATACCTGTAAGTGACCCACAACAGTTTAAAGCGGATCAGAGATAAAAAAAACTAACTATAACAAGTAACTTGTCTATATATCTTATCTAAAGTTTACATCGTTTACACAGCAAATTTAGCTGCAAACAGCTTCAAAAGTTTGATTATTTATTCCTGTGATACAATGAGGTCAGCCATGGTCTGTTTGTCACATTACACAGGCTGAGGGCTGGAGATGCTATCAGCTTGCCTGTGTGTAAATTCAGTCACCTCTTCTCCCGCCTCCTCCCCTCTGCCTCTGAAATCTCTGGCTAGTAACACCCCCCCCTCCTCCTGCCCAGACTGAGCTACCATAAGCCTTGCTACAGTGCCAAGGCGCAAAAGGAGCTGTGGGCGTGGCTTGTTTAGTTTATAGGAAATTAGAGTATTAAAACAAAACAAAAAAAGTATTTGGCTTGAGGAATGCCCTATAAACAATAGGAACACAATTATGCAATGAGTAAAAGTTTATCTCGGATCCACTTTAAGTAGACCTATGCTGCAAATTCCAAAGTGAAAAAGAGCCAGAATGTCACTTACTATGACTGTCCCCCCTCCTTTTTAAAACAAAGCAGCAAACCTAACCTAATCCTAACATTTGTATAGCGCTTTTCTTCTGTCGGACTCCACGCGCTCAAGAGCTGCAGCCACTAAGGGCACTCAAGGGGCCACCCTGCAGTGTTAGGGAGTCTTGCCCAAGGACTTCTTACTGAATAGGTACTGTTCCTAGCCAGGGTTCGAACCCTGGTCTCCCACATCAAAGGGACCTGTTCACTATCCAGCCACCCCAGTACACTATCCAGCCAATGGCGGACTACTAGTGATGGAATCTTAGTGTAGCTACTCATAATCGAAATTTAAATTAGATAGCGCTGCCTGGGGGGGGGGGTTAACTTGCCTATACTGCCGCCTATGGCAGATGCGTCCCACTTAAGGTTCACATAACGCCACTACTTCCTTCTTCCGGTTTGAAGGACAAAGTAGTGGAGTTACGTGGACAGCATGTGTAATACATCAGCTATAGGTAAGTTAAACCCCCCTCTGCTGTGGGCAGTACTATCTAATTTATATTTCAATTACGAGTAGCTAGGTACTTGTAGCTACCAACATTACTGACTACTTCATTAAAGTGTACCCGAGGCGACATCTGACAAGATGAGATACACGTGTATGTACACTGCAAAACATATTAATAACCAGGCTGTTTCTCTTGCTTTATTTTTTTTGCCTGAAAGAGTTAAAGGACCACTACAGCAAAAAAAAAAAAAAAAAAAAAAAGTAAGCAGTTAAAATCTGACAGAATACACCATACTGATCACCGGGCAGAACTAATGATGTCATCACCAGTGATGCAATTCAGAATTTAGAGCAGGGATGGAAAAGATTTTACAATGGGCAAAAACTGATTCAATAATTTATAAATTAATATCATTAAAAAATAGCAATTCAACTCATTACGTTATTTTTATTGCGGTACCTCTTTAAATTGGTGCAGCAGGGGAATGTTGCACTGTACGGCACTAGTAGGCACTGATCTTTGTAGCTCACCGATCAGTGGACCGTGCACAGTGTGAACATGCCTGTAATAGATACCTGACCATAAAGCTCCTTACAGACATCAGATATTCTGCTGCTATGGCTGATTTCCACACGCTTGTGTTTTGCCGAGCGCAGAAGACAGGATGCCGGCACAGACATCAGGAAGTTGGCTGAAACCATCACAAACAATAGATTTGGCCGACAGCCTGGTGTCTATACAGGCATCTCCTCTCCGCCTGTCAAAACGCACGCGACTAGTAATCAGCTGATCGCGGTGTTCTTGTACACAGCAGGGACCCTCCTGATTCACATTTTTGAGCTTCCCCCACCGTATGCGGCAACTGCAGATTCTCCAGTTCGGCTTGGAAGTTTCAACACCCGCCCTATAAGACGACACCCGGCGTATAAGACTACCCCAGATTTTCCTGGGTTAAAAAGTCTTATACACCAAAATATACAGATATCTGTAACATTACCAATATTCTACTAGTGGGCTCTATGTAATTATGGCAGTGAAACATAGGTAATTTTTACCAGTATTTTACCATCACCTAACCTGACCCTATTCCCACTTGTACCCTTCCTTTATCAATGCCTAACCAACCCCCTGTGCTGCAATTTCCACCGATATAAGGCGCTACATTTGGCGTCCACCATTATTTGCTGCACCCAACCATGTCAGTTATCAGAATACGGCTTGGATGCTGGCATAGACACAATTATTATTGCAGTGTATGCGGCGCCCGTTTTACTGATGCGCGCCAGCACCAATATTACCTGCTTCACGCTGAATCCGATTCTCCCCAACTTCTGACCATGCAGAGGCGTAACTAGAGGGGAGCAGCTCCTGCAATGGCGGGGGGGGGGGGGGGGCAGGCAGAGCTGTGGGGGGCTCCAATTAGTAATCTTACCTTCCTCCAATACATGGGACTATACTTCAGATCAGGCGTTTTTGTGGCTACACTTGTTATGGGTGTGAAGATCATGATGGCCACACTTGTTTAATGACCCTTGTGAGATGGGCCCCAGGCTGTGAAGGGTATCACAGGGAGGCAAGGGAAGGGGTGTGAACATTCACTGGCACTGGGGAGGGCATGAGTTGTAGTTACACCACTGTGCCCATGGGACTGTACAGCCAAACTAAGCAAGCATGAACTGTCGCAGGGCTGGAGCATACAATCAGCTGAAACAATCATGAGCAAAGTATGCTGGTTTTGACACTATGGAGCTTAAATCCATTCCAGACTTCTGCCATCTGCCCAATACATGTTGGCTGTGAGGAACAACTCAGCCTTTCTGCTCTGGTATTGCCAGGCTGTGAATTTGGTCTTCTTGATTGTGTGCAGAGCGTTGCTTCTTCTGTCCAGCTCAGTATATGCTGGTGGCTCTGTCATAGTATGATCATGTGAGGGTGGAAGCAGTTATGCTAATCCTAAGGTTTCAAAGTTCGCACTGGAGATTTAAGGGTCCATAAAGTATAATATGGGAGCGGGGGAGGGCAATAAATCTGTCATAAATGACTCACGATGATGCAAGCTATGTACCGTGTGATTGCTGACCTTTAGCAATTTTAAGGTCATGTACACTTCAAGGCCCATACACACGTCCAACAACACCGCCAAATTGTCATCAACTCACATGACTGTTGGGCTGATATCGTGCAGTTGGCCATGTGTGTATAACGTCTGAGCGACGTGCTCTTGTTTTGAAAGCGGCCATATTGTGAAGTGCATCATTCTGCTTGCGCGCGTAGTATACAAATGGGTTGGGCACTCAGTTGGTGCGTTGAAAATACAAGTCGTAATCGCTTGGTTTTGTTGCCAGCCGTGTCGGGGAAGTTGGTTGCGCACGTTTTTAGACGTGTGTTACGAGTCTTTAGAGCAGGCTTTGGAGGGCGGAGCTGTTGCTGGCTATGCGCAGTACATTGCTGGTGAGTAGCAGGACAGTAGTATTATGGTCCTCTACGGAGACCTTTTGTTGGGGGGCAGAAGTAGTTGGTGTCTTGTGGTGATATTTCCACTAAAAGTAGAATATGACTTCAATGCGTTCAAATGCTGGAGTGAAAGTTATATGGAGGCTGCCATATTTATTTCCAACAATACCTGTTGCCGGGCAGTCCTGCTGACCTCTGGCTGCAGCAGTGTCTGAATCACACACCTGAAACAAGCCTGAAGCTAATCTTGTCAGATAAGTGAACTGCATGTTGTTCAGGGTCTATGGCTAAAAGTATTAGAGGCAGAGGATCAGCAGGACTGCCAGGCAATGTGCATTATTGAAAAGGAAATCAACATGTCGGCCCCCTTATCCCTCTCACCTCTGGTTCCCTTTAAGTGTACTTTGTAATACTTTGTATCCTGTATAGGGATGCTCAGTCGGATTCCGCGGTTTCTAAACGGAAATCGACATTTCCTTTCGGAAAACCGAAATCAGATTTCTGCAGAAATACCACATTACAGCATACCGGTAGTTTTAGCCAATCACCGAACTCGGAATCATTGGACCAATCAGAGAATGCAGAGTCAACTCGGAAGTATTTGGCCAATTAGCGAAAGCAAAATATGACCAGAAAACAGACTCCTTAGAAATCGGAAGACAGAGACCGGGAATCGGCATTTCCGACCATCCCTAATGCTGTATATTGCAAGGACATGCAGGTCTCTCTGCCTCCAGCAACAGCTTCTTAGGTGATATTTACCCCCCTCTTGTTGGAGTTGCTTGTGTTACGCCTTGTGCTGCGTCAGCGTTATTCTATATTAATCATAATGACAAAGTTATTGTAGTGAAGTCACAGAGGTTTTGCAGGGTGAACACAACGAGCTGTGAAATCTGAAACTTTGCAGCGCGTTAACCCTTTTGTGTCCCAGGCCTGTAATCTGCGGAGATCTGATTATACTGAGCTCTATAGTGCTTACGTTAGGGAAAAGTTACACTAAGCCGAGGCACATGGGATGAACTTGTGCCCTTATCTCCTTCACAATTTGGCTGCAGCCGAGGCAATGACCCATCCTATCCTGCCTTTCCTGTGTGTCTTTAAGGCCTTGTTCACGTTGCGTTCCGTTTGCGTGTCTGCCCGCGTTGTTGTTTTTTTTTGTTTTTTTTGAGGCGTCTTTTGTTTTTTTTTTTTTTCTGATTCCCGGCGCCTGGGTGGGCGATTTGGGTTTGTGCTTAGCGGTTTTCTAAGCGTTTTTCCCGAGCGGTTTTGTAATACACTCCCTGATGTAAGTCAGGAAGTGAACTCTTTAACCTGGAAAAGAATAAATACAATGTATTTATTCTTAAAAACGCGAGCACAATCGCCTTTTTGCGCGTTTCTGTATGCGTTTGCCAATTTTTCTATACCTTCCATTGAGGCGGGATCGCCTGAAAATGGAACACTCACTGCTTTCCTAGCCACACCGCGAATGACCCGCGCTGATATGAACCTTCTCATAGACATTAATTGGCCACACGGTCGGGGGGCGTTTTTTAAAAACCGCAGGCGGACGAAAAAACCCTGAAAACGCCTGCAGTGTGAACAAGCCCTAAAGCAGACCTGAACTCAGAACTTACTCTGTGATCTAAAAGATAATTAACAACATAACAACCTTTAAAGGAGTTATCAGGAATTTTAAAAGAAAATAAGTGCTACTTACCCGGGGCTTCCTCCAGCCCAAGCTCCCAGCATGTCCCTCACCGCAGCTCCGCCGCCAGCCGTTCGCCGCTGCTGCGTCCCGGTCCCCAGCGGTGACTTCAGGCTAACATGGAGGTCTACCTGTACCGTGCCTCTGCGAGCGGCACTGTCTATCACCGCCACGTGGACCGGAGCATACTGCGCAGGCATAGTAGTTCTGCGCCTGCGCAATACCCCCCTGGTCCACGTGGCGGTGATAGACAGTGCCGCTCGCAGAGGCGCAGTACAGAGCGACTTCCAGTTCAGCCTGAAGTCATCGCCGGGGACCGGGACGCAGTGGCTGCTGACGGCGGAGATGCGACATGGGACATGCTGGGAGATTGGGGCTGGAGGAAGCCCCGGGTAAGTAGCACTTATTTTCTTTTAAAATACCTTGATAACTCCTTTAAAGAAAAACATTTCTTTATTACAGCAGATACAAATCCTGCAATAAATCTGCAGTGGGTCTACTTCCTGCTTTCATTGGAGCAGACATAGGGTTAACATCCTGTGTTTAAAAATTAGCTGGTCTGCTGAGGCAGCCAGCTGTCACAGCTAAGAGAACAAATTACAACTTGTGATTAGTCACAGATGAGTGGAAATTAGACAGGCTCTCTCTAAATACATACAGGGTGCATTTCTCTGTGTTTTCTTTCTGTCCTGTGCAAGAGTTCAGGTCCACTTTAAAGTGCTTTAAGACCTGACACTGATCAGTAATGCAATATACTTGCATTATTGCTTTGAGCCCCATTTTAGGAAGTATCGGCTGTTTGGCTTTTAGTGACCTTTTTGCTTCAGTATCACTTGTCATACGCTTGGAACAAACGTACATCCGATCTGTATACTCAGTCTGGGTCATTATGTACGCTGGCCCCACACGTACAGATTTTAAGGCGATGGTCTTAAACTATTGGATTAAAAATGATTGCAAAAGAAACGAAAATGATGTTATGATTTTTTTTTTTTTAAAGTAATATTTAAGATTTAAAGGGCCCAAGCACCACTTTATTTTTCTACAGTTTGTCCTAGTTTCTAATAGCTATAGGAGCTGCCATGTCCCCCCCCCCCCCTCACCTTCTAACTGCCCATTATTTATCCAGGGGAAGGTGTGAAGATTGCATCTGTGGCTTCTCTAATCTTTTTGAAGCACAGTGTCCTATCTCTCCACCCCCCCCCCCCCCCCTCTTTGCTGATGAATCTGCCTGAAATTTCTGCAGTTGAGCAAGCCTCGGAAATAAGGTAATAAAATAAAGGCCATTGCTAAACTTTTAAAGGGACCCTGAACAGTTCTTACAAATGAAAATCTGCACTTGCCTGGGGCTTCCTCCAGGCCCCCGTAGCCCAAGAGGTCCCTCTGCATCCTCTGGGTCCCCTCCGTGGTCCCGCTGGCGGCTGTGTTAACCCAGCGACTTCAATCGTGATCAACTAAGTATAGTGGCCCATCCGCGCTCTTGGCTCTCGAGAACCGTGCAAGAGGCTTATGGCGAAAGGCGCGCGATCGAGTCAGGTGCGCGGACTGGCAGCACATGCGAAGTGCTTCGGGCAAAGTCATTGGTTAACTGAGCTGCCAGCGGGACCAGGGTGGGAACCCAGAGGATGCAGAGGGACCTCGCGAGCTATAGGGGGCTGGAGGAAGCTGCAGTTAAAGTGGTCTGAAACTCTGACATAACATTCAATAAAAATGGGTTTTCATACTTTTTGTTACTCATACAGTTATCATATTTGCTTTTGTGCACAAGTAATATTGTCTGTTTACAAATTACAAGTTTCCATAGTTTAGTTTATCTTGCCCTGAAAGCTGTCATTGCATTTTTTTCTTTTTCTATTTTAACTGCTTTTTATTATGTATTAAAACCTTCTAATGAGGCCCCCTCGTGTCCTGAGGAGGCGTGCATACACCAGAAACAGCTGTAGACGGGGCATTTGTTGTACCTGAATACTGTGGCTAAATAAAGAAAAAGTTGATGGAGAGTACTGGAGTCCGTCTTCTTTTTGCATCCTAATGAGCTATTCTGAACACTGTGTGTGCCTGAAGCAGAGACAGCTTCTCAGAGTGTTTGTTTACATTCCAGAGTTGATACATTTGTGTTTAACAAGTAAAAAATATACTGTAATCTACAGTGTGGATGCTTTGAAGCTGAATAGCAGGAGAAAATGCTTTGTTTAACCATTTCAGTGATGTTCTGCTATAATTTTTTGGGGGGGATAGTAGCTTTCAAGCTGTGAGGAATCTTTTAGAGCAAAATAGAAATGCTGGCTTTCAAACCACTGTAATTGCTGATTTTCATTTTTAAGAGCTGCTCATGGTCCCTTTAAATGTAAAAAGAAGAGATAAAATTAAAGTTAATTTTAATAATGAGCCACATTGTTGGCATGCACTTTAATGTGCTATTGAGATGCCCTGGGTGCTAAAAAGGATGCTTGGTTTACTTTAATTAGATATAAATGTTCTAGATTCTCCCATTTAATAAAATGGCCACATTTAACTGAAAGCAATTGCAATTGATCAGTTCTTGCCTACTAAGTTCAGTTTGGCGTAGATGCAATTGTTTTTATTTGTAAAGGAAGCCATACATCTAGCAATTTGGCTGTACAATCGCCTATTCGATTCAATCATTTTATAGAATCGAGAAAGAATCGAGTACGTTCCAGAATTCCCAATCGAAAAGTGGCTGATTTCATGTCGAATCAACCAGCTTAGTAAATCGAGCAGAATGCAAGATATCGGTCAATCGCACAGGAATCGGCTACCGTTCACATCATTCGATCGACTCTGTATCGATTTTTGCATGCAGAGCATGGAGACACAACTTCAGTCAGATTGAATGCGAAGGTCAATCGCATAGGATATCGCTTGTAGTTTATGGGCCATTAGTTAATTGACTTTTGATCAACCATACTGAAGTTGATTGCTTAATAAAGTTAATCGCTTTGTCGATTGAATCAGAAACGCTAGATGTATGGCTACCTTCATAATTCTTTTATTCACAGAAGAAAAAAAACAGCAAACAAGATAAACAGGATAACAGCAGCTCATTCATAGTCCTTGTCAGCTTCAGTCGGATTATTGCAGAGTATCCAGATTGGAATCTGACAATATGAGGCATTTTATAGCAAAGCATATTCAGTAGACAGCTAGCAAAGCTCCTAGGAATGAAACTAGACAACGTGCCCAGCAATAAAACAAACACAAAATATATAAAACAATGTGCAAGTCACTTCTTCCTACGCCTGTCTGCCACCTACTATGTAGCTCGCTGACCTTATTGTAGAATACTGGCAGCCAGTGATCTTGAATTGAAAATGCCATTAAATGATCTCAAGGTGTGTGTGTGTGTGGCCAGTGTTAGGGAGTATTGGAGGCACTGGAATCCAGCAGTGTAAGCCACCATATCCCTCAGGTCTCTTTCACACTGGGACGTTTTCATTGTGTTGCATTACCGCACAGTAATGCTCGGCGATGAAAGTCTATGGGGGCCTTTCATTCCTGTCCGTTGTGATGTGCCGCGGCGGAAGTGCTGTCCTTGACGCTCTGCCGCCACAAGCACATCTGTATGTTGTGGGGCAACTTCAGCTGCAAAATGCGTTGTACCGGAAGTCATGTAAGTCTTTGGTGACACAGATATCTTAAATCGGCTGCCATACGTATTTGCGTCACAGAAACGTTTTTGTTATTAAACTTCTGCGCAATTCGCCTTTTCGGCCACAGGAAGTAAGCACTAGAGAGCCTCATTTCCTGCTTTTCCTGTTGCCAGACGGGGATAACCGCGTATTAACGCAGAAATTCCAGAAGGCTGTTTTTCCAACCCTCGCATCGCACCACAAAAATAAAGCCCCCAACGCACAGTGTGGATCCGGCCTCAGTCTTCAAGCTTCCTTAAGGGCTCTTTCACATTAGGGCAGATTTTCTGCGTTTCAACGCAAAGGGTAAAGTTTGCGTTACCCAAGGTGAAATGAAAGTCCATAGACTTTCATTTTAGGTTTCACATATAACGCAGCCTTTTTGTGCGTTGCGTTACACTGCACTCAGGCGCAGTTTTTCGGCCGACGCTAGGTTTATGCGTTACTATGCGCGTTTTTAATCCGTTAACGCAGGCAATCAGTCCCAGAATGCAACAGAGGAACAATGTAGAAAGTTGAAAACTAAAAGAAAAAAAAAATTACCTGCGTTTTTCTATGTGCTGTAACGCATTGAAAACGGATTCATTTTAGGTTTCACATATAACGCAGCCTTTTTGTGCGTTGCGTTACACTGCACCCAGGCGCAGTTTTTCGGCCGACGCTAGGTTTATGCGTTACTATGCGCGTTTTTAATCCGTTAACGCAGGCAATCAGTCCCAGAATGCAACAGAGGAACAATGTAGAAAGTTGAAAACTAAAAGAAAAAAAAATTACCTGCGTTTTTCTATGTGCTGTAACGCATTGAAAACGGATTAAAAACGCACACTCACTGCAGTGCAACGCATATCAAAACGCATACAGCAAAACGTATGCTTTGAGCGTTCTCCAACGCAAGCTCTGATGTGAAAGAGCCCTTAGGATACTGTCTGTAAATATGTATATCTGTGCATATCACAAACTGACACCTGCCATTTTCTGTTAATATGAGCTTATGAGATCTTTATTGGTCTTGAGTCTTGGTTTTAGGCGTGGATCCTAGTGTGTGTGTGTGTGTGTGTGTGTGTGTGTGTGTGTGTGTGTGTGTGTGTGTGTGTGTGTGTGTGTGTGTGTGTGTGTGTGTGTGTGTGTGTGTGTGTGTGTGTGTGTGTTTGTTTGTTTTGTTGGGTGCTAATCTTCTGGATTAGACCTTTTGCTTACCCAGCTTTCTGTTAATAAATATACATATATTGAGCAGGGCTTCTGCTGGGAGTGTTTGTGTGTGGACTGTGTGACTGTACACTTCAATGCTTGGAGAGGGCAGTGCTGTCCATGTGTGGGTGCTGAATATATTCCTGTGTGGGAATGTGGGTGGAAAGTAGGAGCGTGTGCTACCGACTAGTTGCTTTTGGGTGGTAGCCCTTCAGTGGGTCTCTGGTTCAAATCTGGGCCAGCCCAGGACATTAACTGTGTGGAGCTTGTATTTTCTCTGAGCATCAGATTCATTCAGGCACTCCGGTTTCCTCCCACATCCCAAAAACATAAATAAGTCTATTGTCTTCCCCAGAATTGGCCCTAGACCATGATGGTCATATGACTATGGTAGATATTGAATTGGGAGCCCCTCTGAGGGACAGTTAGTGACAGGACTATCTACTCTGTAAAACGCCACGGAAGATATCAGTACTATATAAATACAAAATAAATAAAAAGAAAATATTATGAAGCAATAACTACTTATGAAATTCCTATAGCAATTGTTGATCCATCGTTACTGTAGCGCAGTCCAGAAGATGTAGGTTATGGGAGGTAAGTAGCCCATGGTGTTGTCAGATGAAGGTTATGGGAGGCAAGTAGCCCATGGTGTTGTCAGATTGTACACTCTGCATGTTATGCTAAACATGAAACTTACATAAGGCTGCTAAACCTAATGTCAGAACAAACACACCCCTTATAATAGCACTTATTAGTGCATTCTATAGGTGTCCCGTTGCTATTTAGTCCTGCACCCTTATTTTTGTATCGCCCTTGCTTTATGCATGATATTTGTGGTATGTAACCTTTTATTGACACCAGGGTAGCCTTCTTATGTTTTTGGGATGTATGAGGGAACTCACGCAGATGCGGGAGAACATACAACCTCGATGCAAATAATGACCTGGCTGGGATTCACACCGGAGACCCAATGCTGCAAGGCGAGAGTGCCAATCTCTACGCCACCGTACTGCTCAAACACGATACATTTTTACTGTAAACTGTTTTATAAAGAAAATTAGGAAAGCATACTTTCCCATGCAATTTAGTAAGGGGGCTTTTTGGACCATTGTAGCCCCTCACACACTCCAATGAGTTCTGGTTTACCAGTCTGTACCATAAAGATAATGAAAAACACTAAGTGGAGCTCCTGTTGCAAATGTCTCCCGACACGGCTATCATTGCCGCACTCACTCAAGCTGCCATGCCTTATATACACTGGCATCTAGCCCACTGGGATCCCCCTCACTCTCACAGTGCCTCATAGCGCTACCAGAGAACAATTCTGAATCCAAACAAAGTATCTTCAGCACTCATTACTGTTGCTGTGAACACAGTTAACTGCAGTGAAGTCCTTTGAACCTGAAGCAGGCATCAGTCACAGTTCATGGACCAATGCAGGTCCTCCAAACAAACACCAGAAGATAATGTCCCAATAAATCTTTATAGCAAAGGGAGACTATTCGTCATACCGTCTCTGGGATATTAAGATGTGCCAGTCACAGCAGCAGTTTATGGATGAATTCCAAGCGTGGGAAATGGTGTATTCGCTAGATAAATCCATCCACAGATTTAAAGGGCAACTGTAGTGAGAGGAATATGAAGGCTGCCATATTTATTTCCGCTTAAAACGCTCCTCCGGTCCCCACCACAGCTCGCTTCCGGTTTTTGCGACTGTAATGTCGTAAACACATGCGCCTGCGTGGCCCTGGCCACGCACATCCTTGCTCCCGCTGACGTCGCTGTGAGCTCCCTGCACAGGCACAGTATTTGTATTGGATGTGCCAGCTTTCTCCTCATATAGGGGTTGTCATCCCTCTTTTACAAAATGCAGCACTTCCCAGTTTTTTCATGGTCTAATCCACTAGATTGTCAGACAACAGAAACCTATAGATGAGCCTCCATATCTCTCTCACTTCAGTTGTCCTTTCAATGAGTACTGTAGGGGGAAAAAGAGTTGAACGTACCTGGGGCTTCTAATGGTCCCCCGCAGACGTCCTGTGCCCGCGCAGCCACTCACCGATGCTCCAGTTCCCGCCTCTGGTTCACTTCCGGAATTTCACCAAAAGCGTACTGCTCAGGTGCAGACCATATTGGGACTGCGCAATACACTCCTGGTGATGTCAGCAGGAGGGAGGGCGCGGCACAGTGGTTTTCCGACTTTAAAGTCGCAAATTCCGGAAGTGAACCGGAGGCGGGGTCCGGAACATTGGTGAGTGGCTGCGCGGGTGCTGGACGTCTGCGGGGGACCATTAGAAGCCCCAGATAAGGTCAACTATTTTTCTCCCCTACTCCCCTACAGTACTCCTTTAACACCCGTGGGTTCATATTTGAGCCTCCTGTTGTACAGAGAGTTGGTGACCTGTTACCGATGGATGTACACATTTTGAGAATCTGTAACCCACTCCATCATATAGTTTGTATCTAAATGAAGTATTACCCAAGTGGATAATCGGTATTTATTCATTTACTGAATTATTATATTGTAGAAGCTATACACAGGACAAGTATTGCATCAGACTCATGTGAGCTCATAGCTACTTATTCAGTGAATAGAGATAATTGAGCGGGTATTATTGTTTACAAATATCCATTGGGGTTATATTTGCAGCTACAATTTATTATGATTATTGTTAATAAAAGTTTTATTTATAAAGCTTGAACAATGTAAGAACAGAGGCACCAGATGAGGATAAAACCAGGGAGGTCGTGGTGGACTTACCTTCCTAAGCAGTCAAAATCCACTGAAAATGATTTATTTAATCAAATTACTCCAAAAATTGGCAACACGTTTTACAGGCTACAACCCGCTTCATCAGGCAGTAATAGGAGCAGCTCCAGAGGCGCTTATGCTAGTCGAGTCTTGCTGTTCAGCTGCTCCTATTACTGCCTTGTGAAGCGGGTTGTAATCCATGAAACGTGTTGCAAATTTTTGGAGTAATTTGATTAAAATAATTTTCAGTGGATTTTGACTGTTCAAATCTGTTTGGGGAGGCAAGTCCACCAACTACCTCCCTTCTTAAACTGTTTATAGAATTGTTTTTATTCTCCTCTGGTGCCTCTGTTCTAACACTGTTCAATATTTCGAGTCCACCTTTGGTGGAGGGGTGTTACTCCCCCTATCCTCCAAATCTACAAAGAGTGACATTCTTACCCCCGGTGGGGATAGGTCTAATCTCCTCACTTACAGTGTTTGCCTTAGTGGTAACCCACTTTTGTGAGTACCTTTTCATTTGTATAAAACTAACACTCCTTATCATACTAACATACTGCACTATTTGGGCTCTCCATTTCTCTTATTTATTTATAAAGCACTAACTTATTATGCAGCACTATACCGTAGAAGATTAAATAAAGTTACGCAGGACATTGTGACAATGGTACACAAAATAGTGATATATCAATGTAGGGATAAATACTGCAGACGAGTCACTCAGTCTATATGGTGGTGGAGAAGAGAACACAGGGAGGAGGGATTTGTCAAATAGGCTTACAATCTAAGTGAACTTCCCTAAAAAGACCTTGGGCTGGCTTTGGCTATAGGAGAATGGCATAGCAGATAGCACCCTTGCAGTCCTGGGTTCCTCTTGTTCAAATAAGGACCAGGATACTATCTGCGTAGAGATGTCCTCCTTATGGTTGCATGTTTTTTTTTTCTGGGCAATCCAGTTTATTTCCATAGCCCCTGAAAAATCAAAGTGGACCTGAACTCAGAATTTCCTCTCTGCTCTTTAAGATAAGCAACAGCATAATAGCCTAAACATAAGATAAACATTTCTTTGTTACAGCTTACGGAACTACTGCAATAAATCTGTAGTGTGTCTGCTTCCTGCTTTCATGGAAGCAGACGAAGGGTTCACATCATGTGACATCTAGTCACAGATGAGGGGGAAAGTAGACTGGCTAAACTCTCTAAACACATACAGGGTGTATTCCTCTCTGTTTTCCTTCTGTCTTATGCAAGAGTTCAGGTCCACTTTAAAGATTACATAAAATGTGTCCTTTGTCTATAATAGGAACAGTAGACTGACATTGGTAGGGATTCAAATGTTAGCTTCTCTGAGGACAGTCAGTGACATGACTATGTTCTCTGTAAAGTGCTGCAGAAGATGTCAGCACTTTGTAAATACATAATAATAATAATAATATAGGTGTATCTTCCTTGAGGCCATGTCTGTACCTTTTTAATTTCATACATTAGTTTGATAACAACTAAAAAATGTTTATATAAAGACAGCATGGTGCAGTCTAAAAATCATAGCTGTAACTTCAGGGGATGAAAAAAGTGTACAGAGTTCATCTAACAAAATATTAAAACACTGCGCCTTAGAGGGACATCCCCTAGCAGCCCTTCCTTAAAAACTATATCTGTCCAGGAGAGCATTAGTTATCTCTAGCAAATGAACAAACCAATACATCTGAATGTACCATTCTAGGCTAATAACTCTTTCCTGTTATATCTGCATCCCAGTGGAGATTCAGATAATTACAAACACATATTTGTGACTGGTTCTCTTTAGTGCAGCTCCAGGCTGTACTGAGTGTAGGAAACCTTCTACCTCTGTGTAAGGTGACATTCCAGCAATCTCAGCTCTGTGTGGCCAGCCGGTTCCTTGTCCTTCAGTGTGTCTTCCCCAGCAGCTCTGTGTAGTGCGCAGAACAGCTGACTCTGGAAATAGTCTGTCTGTAGATGACACACAATGATATCATCTTCTTCTGGCCTGGTTTTGCCGATACATACTTCTTGTGGTTGAAAACGGACACCGGTTAATCTGGTCCGACCTTTGGCTGTTCTCCCTTCTGTTGATCCCGATATTTCTGCATTTCTCTTACAAAAGGCCAGATTCATAGGAATCTATTTTCCCATGTGACTGTAATTGCCTACAGGTTTAAGAAAAAGTCTGATCATAAGGATGGTGGAGGAATGGAGGAAGGTCAGAGCATAGGGATGGTGGAGGTATGGAGAATCAGAATCACGTTTATTTCGCCAAGTACAACGGGGGTTGTACCCGGAATTATTTTTGGCACAGACAGGGTCGGAGATGGTACAAACACTTGCATGCAGTCCAACATATACAGTCAGGTACTTTAGTACAAGTAGCATATACATATATACACAGCACTTATATATACAGCACACTAGCTATACTGACGGACGCGTGGGGAAGTCTGGAGAGCTGTGTGAGGGGAGCAGCCGGTGGCCATCTGCCGGTGGCGCTCGCTCAGCTCCGCAGCAGCTCCAGACGCCCCGCCGTGTGTCCTGGAGAAAAAGTGGACAGCGAAAGGAGCGAAAGAGAGAAAAGTGGACAGCGAAAAGAGAAGGAATAGCTAAAAAAGACTGAGGAAGGAAAGAGAGAAGGAGAAGGAGCCAGGGCAAGAGGAGAGGGACAGAGGCAGAGGCAGAGTCCCCCCCAGGGCTGCAGGATAAAAAGAAGCACCCCAGGGACCGACGAAACAGTCCCAACAGTCCGAAACAGAGTCTGTCCCCATGGAAAGTCGCCAGGTGCCTGGCTGAGTGGTGGAGCAGGCAACCCACTGGTCCTTCCGGCTGAGTGGTGGGCGATAGGAGCTTCGGCAATGGAGGATGACCCTGATGAAGGCTGGGGGCTGCATCTGGAAAGGTCCTACCACGTGGGAGACCCGGAAGGTGAGGCCTCCTGCACACATGGAGTGGCGGTGGCTCGAACAGCTGATCAGCTGTCGGCCCTCAGGCGGTTTGTGCGGCTGGGCGCACCGCTGGAGGCCTGCACGGAGACCTGCATGACATTTGTCCCCTGAGTGTGCGGAGTATGGTGGCCTCTCACTAGGAGCCAAACCTGGTCGTCGGGCCTCAAATGCTGCGTGGGGGTCGGTGGCTCCGGCGCGGATGGTGTCCCTGATGTTCAGTGGGCAGCGGCGGCAGATCAGCGGAGCTCCGTGCAGCTAAGTTTCATGCTGCACGTGGGCTCCCGAACAGCTGATCCTCTCTGCGGCGCGGATGGTGTCCTGATGGTGGTCCGGGGGCAGCGGCGGCAGATCAGCGGAGCTCCGTGCAGCTAAGTTCCATGCTGCACGTGGGCTCCCAAACAGCTGATCGGAACAGCTGATCCTCTCCGAGCAGCTCACCGCTTCCTTGCCTTCCCACACGCGGTCCGTTGCTGTTTGCGGGGCCAGACTGGTTCCCCCGATGCCCTCCGCCTCTTACCCCAGCACAAGACGTAGCAAGAGGTGAGTGGAGGGAGAGTCCTCCTCAAAAAAGAGAAAAAGGCCGGAGCCCTGTGGCCGAGGCGTCCGAGTCCGGCGCCATCTTGATCTATCAAGGAAGGGCAGAGCATAGGGATGGAGGAGGTATGGAGGAAGGGCAGGGCACAGGCATGGTGGTGGTATGGAGGAAGGGCAGAACATGGGTATGGAGGAAGGTGAGAGCACGGGAATGGTAGAAGTATGGAGGATGCTGAGAGCACAGGGATGGTGGAGGAATGGAGGATGCTGAGAGCACAGGGATGGTGGAGGTATGGAGGAAGGTCAGAGCACAGGGATGGTGGAGGTATGGAGGAAGGTCAGAGCACAGGGATGGTGGAGGTATGGAGGAAGGGCAGAACATAGAGATGGAGGAAGGGCAGAGCATAGGGATGGAGGAGGTATGGAGGAAGGTCAGAGCACAGGCATGGTGGTGGTATGGAGGAAGGGCAGAACATGGGTATGGAGGAAGGTGAGAGCACGGGAATGGTAGAGGTATGGAGGATGCTGAGAGCACAGGGATGGTGGAGGTATGGAGGATGCTGAGAGCACAGGGATGGTGGAGGTATGGAGGAAGGTCAGAGCACAGGAATGGTGGGGGTATGGAGGAAGGTCAGAGCACAGGGATGGTGGCGGTATGGAGGAAGGTCAGAGCACAGGGATGGTGGAGGAAGGTCAGAGCATGGGGATGGTGGAGGTATGGAGGAAGGTCAGAGCACAGGGATGGTGGAGGTATGGAGGAAGGTCAGAGCACAGGGATGGTGGCGGTATGGAGGAAGGTCAGAGCACAGGGATGGTGGCGGTATGGAGGAAGGTCAGAGCACAGGGATGGTGGCGGTATGGAGGAAGGTCAGAGCACAGGGATGGTGGAGGTATGGAGGAAGGTCAGAGCACAGGGATGGTGGAGGTATGGAGGAAGGTCAGAGCACAGGGATGGTGGCGGTATGGAGGAAGGTCAGAGCACAGGGATGGTGGAGGTATGGAGGAAGGTCAGAGCACAGGGATGGTGGCGGTATGGAGGAAGGTCAGAGCACAGGGATGGTGGAGGTATGGAGGAAGGGCAGAGCACAGGGATGATGGAGGTATGGAGGAAGGGCAGAGCACAGGTAATTGGTTATCGGTTTTAGAAGACTTTTGTCGATTACAGTCCCTGTTGGGAACACTTTGGAATGGCTGTGTGTTGTATGCAGTAATAGCAGGATGATGTAGCTGAAATAATGTTTATTTTCAATCATTGTAGTATGTAGAGCTGAACAGAAGGGATTGCTTTTTCAAACACAGATTGAATAAAACGCAGCCATGTACACAAGCCTGAGGTGTACAGTTGACACTTGGCATCTTTTTACTGTAAATAGTACCACTGGGATCAGCTGGTGGCGGGTATCCAACTGCAGCTCTCTAGGCCTGGCACTGCCTGCTTCTCACACAGGAATTATTGGCAGAAACAGGGCATGGTTTCTTCACATTGGGCAAGGGCTGGGAAATATAAACTTTAATAATCTAATATTTATAAATCAAATTTCGGAACTGTTTGCTCATCTACTTATCCTGAAAGATGAATGTAAAGCCCGTCTCTGTGCACAGAAGTTAAAAAAAAGCCTAGTCATTACCTTTCTTTTGGGTAATAATACTTCTGAAGCTCTTAAAGAGAACCCGAGGTGGGTTTGAAGAGTATTATCTGCATACAGAGGCTGGATCTGCCTATACAGCCCAGCCTCTGTTGCTATCCCAAACCCCCCTAAGGTCCCCCTGCACTCTGCAATCCCTCATAAATCACATCCACGCTGCTGACAAACAGCTTGTCAGAGCTGGCTGTGTTTATCTCTATAGTGTCAGTATGCTGCTTTCCCCGCCTCCTGCAGAACTCCTGTCCCCGCCTGCATCCCTTCCCTCCCTGCTGATTGGAGGGAAGGGACGGGGGCAGGGACCGGAGCTATGCAGGAGGCGGGGGAGCAGCTGAGACTGACACTACAGATGTAAACAGAGCCTCACAGCACAGCTGTGATTTATGAGGGATTGCAGAGTGCAGGGGGACCTTAGTGGGGTTTGGGATAGCAACAGAGGCTGGGCTGTATAGGCAGATCCAGCCTCTGTATGTAGATAACATTCTTTAAACACACCTCGGGTTCTCTTTAAAAATCTGATCACATGATAGGAAGAGGTTAGGTTGAGGGATTCATTTTCAGATCCTGTAGGTGTGTCTACTACTGCTTTAAGAGCATCATCCTACTGTTCAAACTGCAGGTGGAAGGCATAGAATGAGTCTCTTGGAGAAGATTACACCCTTTGGCAAATACCTTAAGCCTGGAACACACATCTAATTTTGATTGTGCAATTTTACATTCCATTCCATGTAGTGTGAGTGCTTACCTACACAGTTCATAGTATTCAAAATCGGTTGGCCCTCAAAATACATGAAAATGATTGGACCATCAAAATTGGAAGTGTCTACCAGCCTTTGTGGTGCAGGACGTGACCAGTATCTGGACTCATAACCAGATACGTTACCAGCAGCTAATGAAGAGGCTTCGACAAGGGTCCAAACAAACGCTGTAGTTGATTATCAATGTCTGCAAGGGTCTAAGAAAAAAGTGTCTTGAGTAGACTTTTTAAAAAATACTCTTCAGTGGGGGCACACATAGAGTTAAGTTTGTGTGACTGATCCCTACTGCATTGCAGACGAAGAGCCAGTATCCGTACAGATGTTTAGGGACTCGATTGGGGGGGGGGGGGGGGCAAAGAAACAGCACCTGAAACTACGGATACTGGAAGCCTGTGCTAGCATTTCTCCTGCTGTGTTGCTATCAGTGTGTGAAGAGTGGGAGAAGAGAGTTGCATTGACAATCTAACACAATGGGCAGCACATTGAACACATTTTATAAGTGGTCAGAAACTTGTACAGTGTTCTCCCCAGAATTTTTTTCCAGCCGGGTGGCATGAAAAAGTAGCTGGGTGGGTTGCAACCAGGGGAAAGCAGGGCCGGCAACTCTGCTTACAGCATAGGACATCCCTATACCTCCTATCACGTCCTCTGCAACCCCTATCATGGCCCATGCATTCCTGCACCCCCTATCACATCACATTCATCCCTGCACCCCCTATCACGTCCCATGCATTACTGCACTCCCTATCACGTTCCATGCGTCCCTTCACACCTATTGCTCTAACCTAATACTTTACTGCAGCTCCACCTATCTCCCAATAGACAACTCAAACAATACTATTACCTTATAACATAGGTTATTGCACTCTCAGACACATTTCATACAATACTGTACCACTATCACAATCCACATATTACTGCACTTCAGTATGCCCCCTTACAGCACCCACCACACTCCACATATTATTGCACCGACCTACAGCTTATTAGTGATCACATCCCATCACCCTTCTTACAGCACATACATTGCAGCATTACTACAACCATTCTATTTATAAATACACAAGCATTCTATGATTATTACACCCTGCAGTATAGGGTACCCCTCTGCCCTGATCCAGTATGCTTGCACTTTAACACTGCTTCCTCCCCTTAACCATACCTCCCAACTTTTTGAGATGAGGAAGAGGGACACTTGAGCCACGCCCCTGCCACACCCCCATCACAACCCTATTCATGCATACCATAAAGATTTCATAAGAAAAATATGTTGTTTTATAATTCAAACTACCCTGGTCCTTTTTATCCTGGTTCATTTTCCTATGTTCCTCATGTTTCATAGTAACATTTTACCATTAGTGATATATCAATTTAAAGGATGGGAATAAAGTGTACAGTCAAACACATTTTTAGTCGATATATATATATATATATATATATATTTACATAGAAAGAGGGACAAAGGCCTGAAAGAGGGACAAATGAGGAGGAAAGAGGGACAAATGGGGAGGAAAGAGAGACAGGGCTCCCAAGGAGGGACAGGTGGGAGCTATGCCTTAACATTTCCCAATGTCACCCCCTCCCCCTGCTCACCCCATTGGCAGCCGCGATTTGGATGAGCTGAATGGCCTCCTTGATGTAGTAGCGCTTGTCCACAGCACCCTGTCCTGCCACTCTGCTGGAACACTGTGACCCACTTTCTCAGCCCGCTGGTGCCCGGCTTCTGATCGCAGTACGGCTTCACGCTGAGTATCATCACAGCCATGATCGGCTGCGAGGAGAATACACGTGCTGCAGGCAGCCCAGGGGAGCCACTGGCCAGGCCACTGTACGGACGGTGGATGGGTGTACTGGAGGGGACCGGAGGATGTGCTCCCTAGTTTCGGCTGCGCTGCATCATATAGCGCATTGCTGCACATCGCTTCTCTCCCATATCCCTGCGGCAGTGATCTGAAGATCGGACAGAACTCTACAGGCGGGCAGCGCAGCCGGAACTAGGGAGCACATCCTCCGGTCCCCTCCAGTACACTAGCCAGTGCTCCCCTGGGCTGCCTGCAGCACGTGTATTCTCCTCGCAGCCGATCATGACTGTGAAGACACTCAGCGTGAAGCCGTACTGCGATCAGAAGCCGGGCACCAGCGGGCTGAAGAGGTGGGTCACAGTGTTCCAGCAGAGCGGCAGGACAGGGTGCTGTGGACAAGCGCTACTACATCAAGGAGGCTGCCGCTGATCTGAAGATATGACAGCTCTACAGGCACCAGGAGGGCAGCGCAGCCGGAACTAGGGATTGCTATTCATAGGGAGACCCGCTCTATGCGAGCAGACGACAGCGCACATGAGCGTGTGATGCGGGCGGGCCTTGGAGCACCCGAGCGGGGTTTCAAAACAGCCGGGCGGCCCGCCCACTTAATAGGTCCTGGGGAGAACACTGCTTGTAAATAACTCATGAAAGAATAAAGTTAAAACCAAGCACACCATTGTTTTTCTTGTGAAATTCCCAATAAGTTTGATGTCACATGACCCTCTTCCTATTGAAAAAATTAAAAGTTGGATTCAAAATGGCCGACTTCAAAATGGCCACCATGGTCACCACCCATCTTGAAAAGTTTCCCCCCTCACATATACTAATGTGCCACAAACAGGAAGTTAATATCCCCAACCATTCCCATTTTGTAAAGGTGTATCCATACAAATGGCCCACCCTGTACTTTGAGGACGTATTTGAAACTCATATGATGTTTTAGGTCACATTCATATAATTATGTAGAAAATTTGTAAAGGGTTCAAGCACCACTGTATATATATATTATTTGTACTAAGAGAGAGCAACACTTCAATTCATCCTGGAGTTTCTCCTTAAAGCGGGATTGTCAGCCACACAATCAAATTCAATTTACCCACTGCTCTGTGTTTATTATGTAGTCTACATGCAGCCTGAATTGCAAGCATTCCAATATAATCATAAATGTGTCTGCTGTAATGAATTTCATCTCAGTCAGCCTGGCTCTATTCTGATACATTGCCTGGGAGGGGGAAGCTTGTTATCTCCTTTGCCCATATTCCTGCTCCTCACTGATTGGCTGAGGGCAGCTCATTGTGACACGAGGCTGAGAAGGGAAATACACCTCACCCCTCTGCAGAAGCTGCTGAAATACGATCTATGATGTGCTCACGTGTGTATACAAAGCAAGCTAGATATGACAGTGCAGTTCCTACAGAGCTCAGTGGGGAGGAGGGCTGGCAATGCATAAACCATTTCAGGCAGGAGGGGAAAAAAAAGGGTGAGGGAGGAAATTACGGTACATCAGTATTGGGTTCAGTCAGAGGCAGTAAAGATGGAAAATGCCTGTTTTCTTTTTATTTGCTATATAAAATTCTCTGAAATCAAAAAGTGGACAGTACAATACATATGTAAATAGACGTGCGGGCGTGCGGTTGCTGGGATAGTATGGCTTTCCCTGCTGCTTTAAGGACTACATCTGGGGAAACCCTGTTTTCCCCTAACAGCTTCCTTATTTACTTATGCAGAGTTAATGTTTACTTGGAGTTAGATATGACAGTTTCGTCTGTTGAAATGTTTATCTTTATGACTGTGGCTGAAATAATTTACAGGCAGGTTTAGCATTTACACCCAGTAGAAGGAATGCATAAAATTGTATGACTTGCATCTTCAGGTTCTTTCAATAAAGGACAATGTGTAGAGCCCATAGAATGTAGTCAGACATAAACTCATGCACAAGGATGATGGACTTGCCTGCTGACTGCTCACAATTTCTGTTTGAATTTTTGACTTGAATTGAGCCTTCCTTCTGTCAATCCTCACCAATACTGAGATCAAGCCTCACCCCTTCTGGCATCAGTCCTCAACCCCATCTGTAAACTTGAAAGTGGGATTGTCCCCATAAAAATCAAATTTCAACCGCAACTGGTCTGAGTGTATTAAGTGATAAAGATGCTAATCCTGCATTCAAAAGTTTCACAACTTTTTTGCTGCTATGGTTTGGAGTCTTTAAATACCTTAGAAGCACTGGCCCTTTAATGGCCATTGCAATTCAGTTGCATGTTGGGTGTTCTTTTTATCTATAATCTATTCATCCTCTTCCCTTTATTTCCCTGCCTAGCTAAAACATGCTCACTCTGCTCACTTTTGTTTACAAGCAAGGCTGAGGTGACTCAGCGATTGGAGGAGAAAAGAAAAAAATAAGGGAGGAAATGACATCAGTATTTAGCCTCAAACTGTGGGAAAAAGACATGGCTCCCACCAGGAACAGAATTCTCTTCATTTACTATACAAAATTCACTGAAATCAAAACGTGGACGGTACAATACATGTGTTATGTAAGTAGATCAAGTATGTATCTGTGTATATATATATATATATATATATATATATATGTGTTGTTTTTTTTCCTTGGATGGTATAGCTAATCCTCCTGCTTGAAGCGAAAATAAATGATGAATTGTATGTGTAGTTCAACAAATAGCACATTAGTAGCAATAATAATTGTTTTCCTGTACAGGAAGAGTTAAAAAACTGAAGTTGATATCTATGGAAGAGAGCGTCTCTGAGCTGGGTCAAATACAGTCCTGTTTTATGCCAAGAAACAGTGAGAGGCAGCTTGAGATAAGGTTTATCTGCAGGAAGGTTCAAAGTGTCATTATTTCTGCTTTTTTTATAGCTTAAAGAGGAACTCCAGCCTAAACAAACATACTGTTATTAAGTTACATTAGTTATGTTAATTAAAATATCCATCCTGTTTTATAAGAACAGGCAAAGGTTTGTGATTTCATAAGTGCAGCCATCTTTTTGGTTGATAGGTGACAGGGAGCGTGACACACAGTTTCAACTGTCCTGTGTGCTGATCACCCCTTTCAGTTGCTAGGCAACGTGAATAACCACATAGGAAATCCCATCATGCTTTGCACAGCATCAGAGAAAAACCGCCCAGGTAGGTCTCTTTGATGGGTGGAGCTTAGCTAAAAATGCAGCTAAAAATGATGCTTTGGTAAGAAAAACAAAGTTCTGATGCTGTGAAACTGTTAAAGAAACACCAAGCCTTTTCAGTTCTGCTGAGTAGATTCTTAGTCCGGAGGTTCACTTTAAGACAGTGTGGTTTTAAAACTGCAACTCTGACAGTATGCAAAGTTATTTAAAAAAAAAAAAAAAGCTTTATAACTGAAATTAAAAATGACTCTTTTCTTTGCTGCTATTCATTATCCATACTACACATACAATGAATTATATCATGAGGGTTTATTTGCTTTAGCAGCCCAGTGTAAGAGACTGTACAGTTTGCTGAGGTTTTGTTACTGGATTAAGCCTTCTCTATAACGGCAGAGCCCTGTGAGCGGGTCAGTAGCCAATTTCATTAGCTCCTGACCCTGTCTATCAACTTAAAGAGAACCCGAGGTGGGGTTCTGACAATGCTATCCTCATACAGAGGCTGGGTCTGCCTATACTGCCCAGCCTCTGCTGCTATCCAGATCCCCCCTAAGCCCCCCCCCCCCCCTGCGCTCTATCACCCATAACTCACAACCGCGCTGTCGACATGCTGCGTGTCGCAGCGTGCTGTATTTACCTCTTTACTGTCAGTCTCAGCACTCCCCCCGCCTCCTGCATAGCTCCAGTCCCCGCCCACGTCCCTTCCCTCCCCGCTGATTGGAGGGAAGGGATGCGGGCGGGGCCCAGGCTATGCAGGAGGCAGGGGGAGTGGCGAGAGTGACACTACAGAGGTAAACACAGCGCGGCTGTGATTTATGGGGGATAGCAGAGCGCAGGGGGATCTTAGGGGGGATCTGGATAGCAACAGAGGCTGGGCTGTATAGGCAGACCCAGCCTCTCTATGCGAATAGCATTGTCAGAACCCCACCTCGAGTTCTCTTTAGGCAGCTCCCATTGGCTTACATTGATGGGCAGGGTCAAGAGCCAATGAAAGCAGCTCCTGACCGGCTCACGGGAACTCTGCTGTCATAGAGACAGCAGAGTGGGTTGCCCAGGTTCTTGAATTGTGGCGGGTGTGTGCGGCTATTCATCGTTATTCCGCCGTCTCTTCTACCAGTGGTCTCTGGTCCTTAAGGGGGCAGAGACCACTGGTACTTAAGTGGTTACAAATTGTGGCTCATGCCCGATACTGTATTCGTTAAACTGCAGTATAGTACAGCAACCACAAGATGTCACTGTCTGTAAAATGATGTGAAGATCTCTATGGTATTGTCATTTCCTGTATTAATTCTGTGTTCCTCTTTTCTAAACAAGCTGCATTCTGATGGTTGTGTATGATTTATCGCTGCATGTTTTTCTTCAGTAAAGATTTCTAACTTGTTATATTGGGTGCCTATTTGCATGTACAGCCCACTCTGCTCCATCGTGTACGTCCTTTACTTTGGTGCTAACCCATGTTCCTTTCATGTTTTTTTAGGCTTCCGGCCCCTATGGCTGCCCCCTCTACTGGTGGGCAGTGGTCATGCTGCCGCTGCACCTTCCTGAATCCCCAGGGCCAACAACACTGCTCTATTTGTGAAGCTCCACGCCATCCGCCGGACTTCAACCACATCTTACGCCTGAGCTCGGCTGAACAACGGTGGTCCTGCAGCCGATGCACTTTCACTAATCTCGCTCCCACCAACCCATCACCCCCTCCCACCAGCTGCCAGCTCTGTGGATTCTTACCACCTCCTCCTGTTTCTAATGGGATCTCTCGGGGACCACATGAGGATGCTGGATCTCCTACCCAGGAGTCTGACGTCGAGGACATTACTCCTCCTGCTCTGCCACCTGCACCAGCTGCTGGTTGGAGTTGTCCTCGCTGCACCCTACACAATACACCTGTGTCCACCTCCTGTTCTGCCTGTGGAGGGCCACGCAAACTGTCCTTGCCCAAAATCCCTCCAGAGGCACTGGTGGTTCCTGAGGTCCTTCCACCACCTGCTGCATTTCAGGGACCAGATGAACAAACCTCGGGTCCTCACCGTGAACCAGACTCTCCCAGACCACTGCCCGCACTGCCTCTGTCACCGGGACCACATAACATACCTGTTCCTAGAAGTCGAAGGGAAGTTGCACCAGATAACCCGCTTTCTCCTCCCCCTTCTGCCCAAAGTCGTGTTCCTAAACGCTTGAGCGTTTTGGAAGAAGAACCAATGGCAACTGAAACAACCCCTTCTGTTGAGCCCCAAAGCCCCGACACCAGCTGGCCATGCGGGAAATGCACATTTCGGAACCTTGGTAGTGCCAGCAGATGTCGAGTCTGTGGGGCAGTGCGGGCCAATGAGGGTGTTAATGGTTCAACTGGAAATGAGGGGCTACCATCTCCCTCCAGCACAGGGGTTATCCCCATACCAGCTCCTCGCAAGGCAGAATGGGCCTGCCCAGCATGTACTCTCCTAAATGAGGCTAGATCGACGCACTGTGTGGCTTGTCACACACCACAGGGATATTTGGCACAACATCATAAGCGAGGGGCAAGGATGCTGCGGCGTAGAGAGAGCGTCAGAGCCGAGACGCGAAGGCAGACAGACGAGGGAGAGGCCAAGGAGCTCTGGGAGAACATTGTCAGCTTCTGTCGAGAGGTAAGCTCTAATAATCATTGGAAGAGATTTTTCATGAAAATCCTCAAATGTAGTGCAATAATTATCATCAATTGTTGTCCTCCTGTTTAACCCAGAGCCAGTTGATGCATTGACTCTCTTGGGAACTGAATTTATAGTTCTCACAGACAACGTCACATGGATAGCCATACATACGTAGTTGGCGGCCTGATCAGATAGGTGACCGTCGCTCTCTGTCTGACTATTGATCAGGGCGTAGAGATAATTGCACCACAAAGCACTTTTCTTATCTCCATCACAATCCTGTCATAGTTTCAGATTTCGCAACCAATAGTCGACTGGAACTTGATACAGTTCAAAATAATTCACCTGCTAGTGAACTCCCTGCCCAAATAAGACCGATAACTGCTTCTCAGGGCTACTTGACTAATAGACGAGACAAACAACATTTGTATCGCGCTTTTCTCCTGCTGGACTCAAAGAACCAGACCTGCAGCTACTAGGGCGTGCTCATTAGGCAGGGGAGTCTAGCCCAAGGACTCCTTACTGAATAGGTGCTGGCTTACTGAACAGGAAGAGCCGAGATTTGAACCCAGCTCTCCTGTGTCAGAGGCAAAGTGTGTGTCAGTGGCAAACCAGTACATCATCCAGCCATGGTAGTAAAAAGGAAAAAATTAGACCGGTGCTTTTAGAATAGTCAATAATCCCTGATATATGAACTTGTGTAGGGTGGACTCTAGAGGCTTACAAAAGAATTTGTGATGGAATGTCCCTTTAAAGTGCCTCTGTATGCAAAATGTTCATTGACTTTTAAGGTTCAAGTGTAGTTACAGCTTACAATGCATAAAGTAGCCCTTTCCCAGTGACTGTTCCATCTTGCAATAGATTTTGACACCTTGTAGCAGCATATCTTCATCTCCAGGATTTAGGGCTGAACCTGCATACACATGCTAGTTTTTTTGCCACCAGCGACAGTCATTGTGTGTACGGTTTACCCCAATTGTTGGTTGCCTCCTCTTTAGTTTGCTGACTGCTATTGTAGTTCCCACTGTAGCTCAGAGGAGGGAGTCTCCTGCTCATCCCTCACCTCCTCATGGGAAAAAACAGGCTGCCATTGGTGAACTGTCACTGAACTGTATAGTAAGCCTATAAGCTTATACATTTTGCAGAGCCATGTCAACCCAACATGCAGACAGCCTGGTTAGGACTGGTGCTCATCAGTGCATGGCAGGAATTGGTGTGGCTTACTTTTTAGTAGGAGGGCTTCTTGGGCTCTTTTATCCCCCTCCTATACTTTCCTAGTGGTTCTGGGTCACCATGAGCTCTCTGGGTATTCTGCAGAACTGCTTTAGGAGACTAAAATCTATTGCCAGTACTTCGCTTTAGCCACATGTAGCAGGTGATGTAAGCTGTATTTTTATGTCTGCTCCAGCTGCTCGCTTCACCGGCTAGTGAGTGCAGCTCGCTATTTGTCATCTGCTGTGTGTGTTTCCCTTATTCTAATGGGAAGGTTGCACACAAAGCAGCATAGAGGCCAGAGAGAGCAGCTGGAGTCTCTGGGAATGTCTAACTAGGTCCCTGATCCTGGCGAGGGACACCTGCTGTTACAAGGTAGAGGAAGTATTACATCATGGGGCTATGATAATGATGCCTTCATGGTATTCAAAACTCCAGGGCTGTGGAGTCGGTACAAAAATCATCCCACTCCAACTCTGGGCCAGATTCATCAAGAGTGTCTAAGACAAAATATTGGTAGGTTTTTAGAAATCCATGCAGAACTGTCTCAGGCATCTTAAGAAATCATTAGATAGTGCAGATTCCTTCTTAAACTTTTGTAAAATAGGAGGAGCTAGGAAGGTCTCTCAGACGGTGCTGTGTGTGAGGGGAATTGCTGTTGCTGAGGTAACCAACACACCTGCTGTATTGATAGCAGCAGGCTCTGAGGAGGAATGCAGTAGGTGGGAGGAGCACATCACAAATCATGTCTAGCCTGCACTCTGCAATCATGTCTAGCCTGCAGTTCTACATCTATAGAACTGCTATCAAGCACTTCTTATTCTGCGCTAGTAGTAGTGCAGCTCTAGAAATTCATGGTAAATTGCCACTATTACCTAGGATTTAAGAAGGTTCTTATTATCATGCAGAACTGTTCTCCCTGCTGGTTAGAACTGATTAAGAAGAAAAAAACTGTCGGTAATGCGTTGAAAAATCTCCCCCTCTGACTCCTCAGTTTATGAAACCTCTGACTCCAGGTACCCAGAAATTACTCCAACTCCACAGCCCTGACTCATACTTTATCTGAAGATTTATTTTTTAAAGGACAACTGAAGCGAAGGGAATATGGAGGTTGCCATATTTATTGCCATATTTAATACCAGTTGCCTGGCTGATCCTCTGCCTCTAATACTTTTAGCTATAGACCCTGAACAAGCATGCAGCAGATCAGGTGTTTCTGACATTTTTAGATCTGACAAGATTAGCAACATGCTTGTTTCTGGTGTAATTCAGACTCTACTGCAGCCACATATATCAGCAGGGCTGCCAAGCAACTGGTATTGTTTAACAGGAAATAAATATGACAGCCTCTATATTCTTCTCACTTCAGTTGTCCTTTAAGCTTCAAACATATATTAATGGGCACATTAAGCATTTAGCGTGATCCGTGGTCCATGGGTAATACTTACTTTACCCATGTGCTGCGGGTCTGGAGTAAGGTTTGTGCATCAACCCTAGTGTCTAAAGCAGGGGCCTCCAAACATTTTGGGTCAAGGGCCAGGCCAACATACTTCAGACTGCTGGGGGGGGGGGGGGGGGGTTTGGCGGCGGAGTATACATACAATGATGTAGAAGTCTTTGCGGACCAGGCAGTGAAGCATACCCAGGCGACAAGCTGCAGTCCAATTGGACAGCGGTGTCACCTGATGTGGAATTTGATTGGAAACCAGCAAATTACTGCTTTCTGGCTTCCATGTGGATGGGTGGTGCCAAATATTCTATATGTGGACCAATAATTAAAGATGTAGCTGACCGTATCTATAAGTGATAGATTTTGTGTGTGTGTGTGTGGGTGGGGGGGGGGGGGCGGTAAAAAAGCCTCAGGGGGCCACATTCGGCCCGCGGGCCTTAGTTTGAGGACCACTGGTCTAAAGCCTCATCTACACGCTACAATTTTCCGTCACATAGACGGATCTATTAGATGGATCTAATAAGAAATTGCATCGTGTGTAGACGTCCAAATTGTTTCAGATTAATTGTGCGATAGATTTTGCTTTGATAAGTACCCAAAATCTATTGCAAAGTATAACCCAGTCCGATTGGACCGGTTGGAAATTATCTAATAGATCCGATCTGATGGAAAATTATACCGTGTAGATGAGGCTTAAAATAGATCAAATGTTTCCTTCATTGATTGATTGAAAGTGGACGTTACTTTCTGGACGATAGTCGTAATTAATATAGAAAGTACAAACGCCGCAGGCCGTAGGGTTTTGAGGGTTTACTCCAGCTTGTCTCCCCCTCGCCCCCAAACAGAAACTCACAGATAAGGACACAGACAGCAATAACTAAGGCGCATGTTTCATTGAAGGCTGAAATGAAAGTCATTCCTATAGTGGGGCTTTTCAGTATAAATCCCGTTGTTTGTGCGCTCTGCAGCTCAGTTTTGACAATGAGGACATGCTGCATTTTTTGGGTGTTTTGCTGCGTTTTTAGGCCCTCAGGAAGAAGTGGCAGGTGCAGGGAAATGTTTTAAACGACAGTTTGTTTCCTTATAGAGCACCTTATATGTTCCCCTGCTCATTTGCATCCCATAAAAAGACACACAAACATTCATTTAAATCTCTTGTTAACTCACAGGAGCCAGCGATGCCGTGACTGCATCAAGCAGTAATGCACAGGTGTAATGTGAGCCTCTCAATCTGCACAGATGTACCCTGAAAGGGTTACTTTTCTATGGAGACCTATATAACAGGCATCATCTGGACACAAGACATTTTGCAATGGAATATAATCAAATACAGCAGCTGCTATAATACATACTGCTTGGTTTAAAAGATAAGCCAATTTCTCGTCTTTCTGTTTGTCTCAGTGGATCATGGGACTGAAGTAAAATTTTCTGCGTCTTTGTGCATTCACTGCTTAATTGGAGTTATTGTAAAGGCACCATCATTCCATGCAAGAGGAGGGATCAAATGCATCTGTATTGATGCTGGCTGTATATAATAAATAGAAACTGTATATTTGAAATACTGTAGCTGTAACCTATAAAATAAAAAAGTTAGGTACTCGCCTAATGGAGGGCTCTGCAACCTTTAGGTCCCATTTACGCTAGGGCAATTAGCGGCTGTTTACAGCTAATCACCGAACCGCTACTGCAAATTAAAGAGAACCTGAGGTGATTTCTAACAATTTTAACACCACACAGAGGCTGGTCTGCATATACTGCCCAGCCTCTGTTGCTATCCCAATCCCCCCTAAGTTCCCACTCCGCTTTGCTATGCCCATAAATCATCAGCCGAGCTGTCGACACACAGCGTGTCGCAGCCCCGGCTGTTTACCTCTGTAAGTGTCAGTCTCGCTGCTCCCACGCCTCCTCCATAGCTCTGGTCCCTGCCTGTGTCCCTTTCCTCCAATCAGCGGGGAGGGAAGGGACGCAGGCAGGGACCAGAGCTATGGAGGAGGCGTGGGAGCAGTGAGACTGACACAGAGGTAAACGCAGAGGTAAACAGCTGGGACACACTGTGTGTCGACAGCTCGGCTGATGATTTATGGGCATAGCAGAGCAAAGGGAGAACTTAGGGGGGATTGGGATAGCAACAGAGGCTGGGCAGTACATGTCCTTCTAAAAAAAATTAACATATTGTGATAAACTTCATTATTTTCTGTAATGTACTGATAAACATTAGACTTTCATATATTTTAGACTCATTACACACAACTGAAGTAGTTCAAGCCTTTTATTGTTTTAATATTGATGATTTTGGCATACAGCTCATGAAAACCCAAAATTCCGATCTCAAAAAATTTGCATATTTCATCCGACCAATAAAAGAAGTGTGTTTAAAACAAACAAAAAAGTCAACCTTCAAATAATTATGTTCAGTTATGCACTCAATACTTGGTAGGGAATCCTTTTGCAGAAATGACTGCTTCAATGCGGCGTGGCATGGAGGCAATCAGCCTGTGGCACTGCTCAGGTGTTATGGAGGCCCAGGATGCTTCGATAGCGGCCTTAAGCTCACCCAGAGTGTTGGGTCTTGCGTCTCTCAACTTTCTCTTCACAATATCCCACAGATTCTCTATGAGGTTCAGGTCAGGAGAGTTGGCAGGCCAATTGAGCACAGTAATACCATGATCAATAAACCATTTACCAGAGGTTTTGGCACTGTGAGCAGGTGCCAGGTCGTGCTGAAAAATGAAATCTTCATCTCCATAAAGCTTTTCAGCAGATGGAAGCATGAAGTGCTCCAAAATCTCCAGATAGCTAGCTGCATTGACCCTGCCCTTGATAAAACACAGTGGACCAACACCAGCAGCTGACATAGCACCCCAGACCATCACTGACTGTGGGTACTTGACACTGGACTTCAGGCATTTTGGCATTTCCCTCTCCCCAGTCTTTCTCCAGACTCTAGCACCTTGAGTCCAGTGCTGCTTCTCTGTAGGTCAGGCGCTTCTGCCGCTGTTTCTGGTTCAAAAGTGTCTTGACCTGGGGAATGCGGCACCTGTAGCCCAATTCCTGCACACGCCTGTACACGGTGGCTCTGGATGTTTCTACTCCAGACTCAGTCCACTGCTTCCGCAGGTCCCCCAAGGTCTGGAATCAGTCCTTCTCCACAATCTTCCTCAGGGTCCGGTCACCTCTTCTCATTGTGCAGCGTTTTCTACCACACTTTTTCCTTCCCACTGAGGTGCCTTGATACAGCACTCTGGGCACAGCCTATTCGTTCAGAAATTTCTTTCTGTTTCTTACCCTCTTGCTTGAGGGTGTCAATGATGGCCTTCTGGACAGCAGTCAGGTTGGCAGTCTTACCCATGATTGCGGTTTTGAGTAATGAACCAGGCTGGAAGTTTTTAAAAGCCTCAGGAATCTTTTGCAGGTGTTTAGAGTTAATTTGTTGATTCAGATGATTGGGTTAATAGCTCGTTTAGAGAACCTTTTCATGATGTGATAATTTTTTGATAGAAATTTTGGGTTTTCATGAGCTGTATGCCAAAATCATCAATATTAAAACAATAAAAGGGTTGACCTACTTCAGCTGTGTGTAATGAATCTAAAATATATGAAAGTCTAATGTTTATCAGTACATTACAGAAAATAATGAACTTTATCACAATATGCTAATTTTTTTTAGAAGGACCTGTATATGCAGACCCAGCTTCTGTGTGCTGTTAGCATTGTTAGAAATCACCTCGGGTTCACTTTAAAGCACCAGCACAACATTAACTATATGGCAGTGATCTCACTGTCGACGCTCGCGGGTGATTCGCGATTAGCGGCAATCGGGAAAATGCGGTGCATGCAACGGTTTCCCCTGATTGAAGAGCGATGGAGATTAGCATGCTATAAAAGCGCTAATCACGATCGCAAGAAAGCAAAGTGTACAGTGATTTTAACGCAATAATCACAGTAAAGCGCTAGCTTTTGTGTTAACAAGTGTGAACGGGACCAGAGCCATCCTGTCCTTCTCTGCCTACCTTTGTTCCACCGGCTTGCCTCTTGTTCCGATCTCCCACTAGCTGCATCTCCGGTTCTGCTAGGAAGTACTCAAGTCTTTGGGAACATCTGAAGACAAGTGGCTCTGTACTGCACGTGTGTGCGGTACGGAGCTGCTCGTATTCGGAGTACTTCCATAGCATTCTGAGTAGACCCGAAGGCCTCGACACTAAAGATGCATCCAGAGCCTTCCCTCCTCTTAAGCATTTAACATTATTATTATTATTATTATTATTTTTTTTTTTAAGTAAAGGTTACAGTTGTCCTCCATTAATGGATACCCGAGGCGAGCAGTTACAGAAAAAGCATGCTGTATGTGTGTGTGGGAAGGTGTGCAGATGCTCACTGTACCTCCTACGTGGCTATGTCCCCCTCCGCTGTGCAGTAAAAAGGTCCCCTTCCATTACCACTGTCGGCAGCCTTTGACCCAGACATGCTGTGCTTGCAAAGTATGTCAGGTCAGCAGCCTTGTGACCTTACTTCCTACTTGTCTCCTTCTATGTGCACTCATGCGGGAAGCGCGGACACAAGGCTGCCGATCTGACATACTGTGCATGCGCAGCGTAGTATATCCGGGTGAAAGGGCGCTGACTGCAGTAATGGAACAGGGCCTCTTTACTAAACATCTCTCCTCCACACACACATATAGCGTCCATTTTTCTATGACCACTCGCCTTGGGTATCCTTTAACCTCAGTGATCCGCTCGTGCCTGGCTTTTTCCTCCGTGCACAAGCAGCTCTGTACTCCTGTACAGGCCGTACTTGCTCCTGCAGAGTGTGGCCGTTCTCGCACACAGACAGGAGCGCAGCAGCAAGAACATATTCAACTAGGCTTGCTGAGTATGTTCAGAGAGTTCCAGTGCTGGAGTAGCGAGGGGGATGGAGGGAAGCCTCTGGGCTATCCAGAGGCTTCCCGCTACTTATTTTGTCACAGGTACACTTTTTTAGCACCCTTTTCCACAGACAGATGAGCTGTTACCAAGCAAGAGTAAGCAGTTACCAGGCAGAGCTGCGTTGGGTCATTGTCTTTTTAGTTAAAAAAACTTATTTCAGAAGGGAATGAACAGTACATGTAGGAACATACGCATGATGATGTCAGTGAAGTTACACAATATCAATGGAAGATAGGGCAGTGGTCACCCGGACCTGTTTCACTTAATAAATCCATTGTCTCTATTCCTAGATTGGACCTGAGGTATTATTTACATGGAATAAGCGAATCCATTAATTACACTGAAAGCTCTATTCCTGGAAAGTCCCATAAGCAGCAGTCAGATATCATAGTTCAGTCTAGCAGTAGGACGTTCCCGCATTAGGAATAGAGCATTCCCTGCATAGACAGGAAGGAGCCAGCAGAGTCTCCAGGGTTAAACACTTGCCTTAGAATTAATATATAACGATGGCTTTACTGTCTGATGATCAGGCAATCTTGTAATCATTGATGGATCTCATCCTTGGCGTCCCTCGGGGACCTTTCTCTGGCTGGCTAACAGACGTCTTTCTCCACTATGCTGTTTACATATAGATTGAAGGTTCTCTCAATCCATATGTCATATTACCATGACAGGCTCTCTTGTTTGCCGCATAACTGTTTTTTTGGGTTTTTTTTAAGGGGAAATCCTGTGTTAAAAAACGTGACATTTATTATTGTTATTCACACAATTTTGTTATTTACTGTTATAATTAATTCCTTTTCAATTTGGATTTGCATGAAGCCATGATTTTTTCAAAATTGTAAGGAGGTTCCAGTTTTACCTCTTTCCAACCGTGGCAACAGAATACTGTGTTGAGTTTTCTCCCTTCTGCCTTTTGGTCCTTTTTAGCACCTAACACCTTCCTAAAAGTTGTGGATCACCATGAGCTTACTGGGCAAAATCTGTACCTTCTCATGTAAAGCTTCCCCAAATGTGAATCCTTTTGCCTGGGCAATTTGCCTCTCAGAACTCAGAGTAAATATTTGACATCCTTCTCTCCATCCGTGGGTGTAGTGAGATCTGCCTGGGAATCTGTCACATGTAAAGGGGTGCCCCAGTTTGTCATCTCATACATGACTGATGAAAGTAAACAGACACTCCCATGTAGTAGAAAGGGACTCCCAGCACCTCTCATAGGCATGCCTTTAAGCCAGACGACTTCCAACAAAGTCATGCTATGACCTTACTGGAGGAGCCTCTTGCAATGGCCATGCCTGTCACTTCCTCTTCCTGCTTAATTCAGTGATGCACTTCTCTAACAGAGAAGATAGGGGTGACCTGGAAGTTATAACATAGCCAAGATGATTTTTAAATTGAAATCGAACGATAACTATTTGGTGTAGAAGGGCAATTCAGGCATCAAATGAAAGAGGAGAGCACAAGCTACAGAAAGGTATGCATCTTTAAGTACTTTGCAGTACTGTTCGGAGTCTCTTTAAAGGACCCATGAGAGGTGCTCGGAGTCCCTTTAATGTTTTCTATTAGGGACACCCTTCAATGTCTAATGCTTCCATATGTACATAAAAGCAATGAAAGGGCCTGTACTAATGTTTCATACTATTCTTGTACAGCTCAGAGCTAACCTTCAACATTCCCCCCTTTAAAGCTGGTTGAATAGTGTGCTGGTTAGGGCTCTGTCTTTGATATGGGTTCAAATCTCAGCTCTTTCTATTCAGTAGGAGACCTCGGGCAAGACTCTGTAATTCTGCTACTGCCTACAGAGCGCGTCCTAGTGGCTGCAGCTCAAGCGCTTTGAGTGCCAGGAGAAAAGAGAGATATAAATGTTTCTTATCTTGTGTAAAGCGGACCTGAACTCAGAACTGCTTCTCTGCTTTAAAATATGAGCAACACCATAGCAACCTGTAAAGAAAAATAGTTATTTGTTACAGCTGATATCAATCCCACGATAAACTCTTCAGTGTGTCTACTTCCAGCTTTCATGGAAGCAGACATATTGATCACATCCTGTTTTTACAAAATTAGCTGTTTTGCCATGGCAGAGGAGCTTCCTGAGCTGACACAGCTGAGAGATCAAATTACAGTGATGATTAGTCACAGATGAGGGGGAAATTACAAAGGCTAAAACGCTCTAAATACATACAGGGTGCATTTCTTTGTTTTTCTGTGCAAGAATTCAGGTCCACCAAGTGTAACGCTACTTTTGTAGTGTAAAGTGTCCTTTTCAGGTAGCAATGTCAGGTAACTCTTTGCACACTCACACACATACTCATTCAAACATTATGCTAAGATACCACTATCCCTACAGGTAATTTGTAAGCAGAGGTTTTAGCTTGAAAAACAATGCATTGTTTTGCATAGTCAAACCGCGGATGAGGTTTCTCTGTAAGTTGGTCGCAGATTGAGAAGTTCAGATTCTTTGGAGAAATCATTGATGCTTGGAAAAATTGGCAAAAAAAGAAGAGGACGACAGATAGATGGGTAGACAGCATATTTGAAGACATGAAGATGCCTATGCAAAAGCTGAAAGAAGCATTGATTGACAGAAGTGATTGACAGACACATCTTGCGTGAAAGAATACATATGGCCATGAAGAGTATGAGTCGACTAAAGGAATGAGGAGGAGGTGTCCTACCTCTCACTACAACATGCATAAAGCAGCATGCAAGCATACAGTGCATGTATATGTGACTATGCAACATAATGTATTACTAAAAAGCATTCTAACTATCTGCAGGGAAAGTGGTTCCTTAACATTATGTTTGAGTATTTGTGTGTAAGTGTGTATTGCCCAGCAAGCTCATTGAGAACTAGAACTCATAGAAGTGTGTAAGGGGTTGAAAGGTGTCAAAAAGCCTCCTTACAAAAATGTGCCTTCTAAAAACAAAAGGATTTTGCAATTATTCAGGTTGGGGTGAGCATATGATGTCTCCCACAATGCATCACTGCTGAATATGCAAATCATCTCTTAGTTGTCCCTGATAACTGCAATGCTATAGCCCGTAATGCTGTAACAATTGCTCACCTATTCGATCAGAGTGACGGGAGAAGTCGATGAGGGTATAGCCACCTTTAGCTAGCCATTCCCTACACCACAGACTTTTATAGCATTTTATAATCTCAGAGAGTGTAGTCTGGGCTCCACCCCCTGCAGTCTGAACAGCCTGGTGATGCTGAAGCAAGCAACAGTCAGCTTCAGTTCCCATTTCAAAGACAAAAAAAGTCACATTTGGGCATTCTAGTTACAAAGTTGAATGGGAGTAAATTTAGAGTTGGGCTCTAAGGATTACACTGGGGGTTAAATAGAGTTGTGTGGACGAGAATAGGTCTATTAGCAGCTTTCCCATTAGACTGAAGGTTGTTTGATGAGATTCACTACATGATGTTGTTGTTAAACACAGTGATGTCAGAGAGAGAATGTGACCCCAGCGGGGCAATAGATACTGACACATTAGTAAAACGGTGTACAACATGACACTGACAGCAGTAAGACCGGACCCTCCTTCATCCATCTCATTAGCTTTTCATTGGTGCTATGTTGGTAATGAACACCCCTATCTGTGCATTGAAAAGTGCTATTCTTTAAACTGTTTCCTTAAGAAGGCCACTAACTAACCAATTTCTAGCGAAAAATCGTTCGAGCAATCAGATAGTTCTGATCAGAAGAAGAATCGTTCAATATAGCATCAATGAACCAATTTTAGCTTCCTATCACAGCCAACAAGAAAATCCACCAAATTTTGGATTGACGAAAATCCAGTCGGACGACTGTTTGTATAATCGGTCGTAATTGATTGTGCCCATCAACAGAGATTTACAACCAATCCGATCAGAATTTCTGATCGCTCTAACGATTTTTCGCTAGAAATTGGACCGTTTGTGGCCACCTTTACTCTGATTACACCTCTCCGAAACTGCAGCTGTCCTTAGCAGGTTTTGGGGCTCGACATCAATAGAGTGCTTGGGGCCCCATGTAAAACTGGGGCCCCAAGCTCCTTAGTTACGCCACTGCTCGCAGGTCATAAATGATTAGCATCTCATTGGCCAGTGAGATGCTACTGATTTTTATTTATGCCTGAAGTGGGAGGGATATGGTGGCTTCCATATTTATTTCCTTTCAAACAACACCAGTTGCCTGGCTGTCCTGCTGATCTCTCTGGCCGCAGTAGTGTCTGAATCACACACTTGAAACATGCATGTGGCTAATCCAGTCAGTCTTCAGTCAGGAACATCCGATCTGCATCTGCTTGTTCAGGGTCTATGGCTAAAAGTATTAGAGGTAAAGGATCAGCAGGAAAGCCAGGCAATTAGCATTGTTTAACCCTTTTAGCAACCAATTTTATTTAAAGGGCTTGCAAAGTGCTCTGGACCAATACCAGAGGACTTTTGCTTTCAGTTTTTGCTAGTAGAGAGAGATCAAAGCATTCCAGGAATTTACAGCACAACAAGTTCTGCTGACTGAGGTCAAAAGCCGTGCACTTATCTCATACGAGATTACTCTATTTACGCTGCTAATGGGTTCAACCTCTTGAGGACTGCAGTGCTAAACCCCCCTAGTGACCAGGCCATTTTTAGTAAAATGTGCTACTGCAGCTTTAAGGCTACGCTGCAGGGCCGCACAACACAGCATACAAGTGATTCCCCCCCCCCCCCTTTTTCTCCCCACCAACAGAGCTCTCTGTTGGTGGGGTCTGATCGCCTTCAGCTTGTTTATTTATTTTTTTTACAAATATTTTTGTTTTAAAAAGTATGTTCCTTTAAATCTTTTCCCTCCCTCCCTCCCCACAGCCAGCCAATTATGGCGATCGGCTGTCATAGGCTTCTGCCTATGAGAGCCGATCGCTCTCCAGTGTCCCAGGGGAACCGCCGTGTCACACGGCTGTCCCCAGTACAGCGCTGCTGCCGATCGCAGCGCTGTACATGTAAATAGATGGCGATCACGCCGTCTAACAGTCTCCCGAGCGGCAATAGCCGCTCGGAGACTGAAGGCGGGGTGGAGCTCCGCCCCCCAAGCAGGAGATGCGCACGCTCCTGCATTAGCTGGCCCCAGGACTTTACGCCTGTCGGCGTTAGGTGGTCCTGGGGTATTTAAGCCTCCATATGCACACGTAATGCCTATATTTGCATACACATTTTGCATCAACTTAAATGAATTGTATCTCATTGGACGTCTGTAGTCCTGCAGATATTGCATATATTTTATGTAACTTGTTTTGTTTTTTAAGTTTGGTTTTCACTGTATGTAACCTGTATCCTTATTCTGTCTGTGTTCTGCTTACTCTTTTGCTGTCCCTTATACACGGGTGCTCTCTCTCCCCTGAGCTCCAGGCCCTTTGCCTCTGTTCTTCCCATCCTGTGTGGTGTAGTTGGTCCTACCTTTACTTCCTGTTTGCTGCATGCTGCTGAGTGTCTCTGGAAACTAACCCTGCGCAGACTGTCTCTCAGGACTAACCCTCTCTCCTCCTTCTCTCCTCCTCTTCCCTCATCGCTCTCTGTATAACGCGCTCCATCCTGACAGTTGTCCTCTTGGCTGTCCCCATCCCAGAACAGGGTGAATTTTGTGGATGACAGCTTTCCCCCTGGTCCTCTGTCTGTCGGCTTCCCAGAGTCGGACAGCGTACAGCAGCGGGTGAAACAGTGGCTGAGGCCGCAGGAAATCAACTGCATCTTCAAAGACCGCGCGGTGAAGTGGTCTGTCTTTCGCACGCCGCGACCTTCTGACATACTGCAAGGGCTCCTGGGAAACTGCTGGTGAGTGCCAACATGATGGTCATGAATACGCAAACAGGAAAAGGTGGCACTTGAATTCATTCAATGGACATAGGTTGCCCGCTGTGCTGCTAAATCTCTATGGTTGGTCATTTCCTTAAAGGGGAACTTCAGCCTAAACAAACATACTGTCATTAAGTTACATTAGTTATGTTAATTAGAATAGATAGGTAATATAATTTTTTACCCACCCTGTTTTAAAGAACAGGCAAATGTTTGTGATTCATGGGGGCTGCCATTTTTGTCATGGGGGCAGCCATCTTTTTGGTTGAAAGGAGGTGACAAGGAGCATGAGACACAGTTCCAACTGTCCTGTGTCCTGATCACCCCTCCCAGCTGCACACGCTAGGCTTCAAATGTCAAATTCAAAATGTAAAAAAAAAAAAATTTGCACCAAAACAGCAGAACGAGAGCAACAACATCAGAACATCAGAAATCCCATCATGCTTTGCACAGCATCAGGGGAAAAAAGCCCGGGCAGTTTTCTTCTGTGCAGCTAAAAATGAGGCTTGTATAAGAGAAACAAAGTTCTGATGCTGTTAAACTGTTAAAGAAACACCAGGCCTTTTCAGTGCTGCTAAGTCGATTTTTAGTCCGGAGGTTCACTTTAAACTGTATCTGAGATGAATGGACAAAGGTTTTTTTTTACTTACTTGAGTTTTTTACTTGCTTTACTTCCTTCAGCCCTCTGTAGTCTGTCTGCTCCCTCGCTGACCTCCCAGCCAGAGGGATATGGAGGCTGACCATATTTATTTCTTTTTAAACAATGCTAATTGCCTGGCTTTCCTGCTGATCCTCTGCCTCTTATACTTTTAGCCATAGATCCTGAACAAGCATGCAGGTCAGGTGCTCTGACTGAAGTCTGTACTGTTTGAAAGGAAATGCAAATGTGCTTCCATATCCCTCCAAGTTTAGGTATCCTTAAAAAAACAAGGTGTATGTACAGTATGTTCTCTTCTGAAGCACATTTTTACTTTGTCTCTGTGAACTCACATTCCTTTAGATATTTTTACTTCCTGTTAATGTATTTGCTGTTGGTCAACAGGCAGGAAGTAGGAGTATCTGAGAATGTACAGATATCTTTCACTTTGTCTATGTGAAGTCACATTCCTTAGATATTCCCATTTCCTGTACTTCCTGTCTGTTGGCCTGCAGGCAGGTAGTAGGAATATCTGAAGAATGAGACATCACAGAAAGTAAGGTAAGTGGCTAGTCCTGTCTCTGTGACGTCACATACCTCAGACACAGCAGATAAGAATCAGAGCCTGCTCCCTTCCATCTGTCATCTTCTAATGTAAATCAGGACACACTGCAGCTTATCTGCTATCAGTATAAACACAGTAACACCTAATGTACTACAATACTAAAGGTGACATCAGTAAATAATAATTAAAAATCAGTAATACAAGCATCTTATGTTGGTGATCTGGCTTTTAGGGTCACTTGGCAGTAGGTGCGTGTAGCTGTTGATAGGAGGGTGCCGGTACTAGGCCTGAACGATAAATCAAATTTAAACCAAAATCGCAGTCACCAAGATCATGATTTCGGAATCGTCAAAGCGGCGATTTCCGCAATGTCATTTCCACATTGGTGAAGTTTGAAGAAGCAGCTTCAAACTTCCACCAAGTCCCGGCGTGTGCGGCCTGCAGCATTGGCAGTGTTGGACATACTTTCCGCATGAGTCCAACGCTGTCCGTCCTCTCTCACTGTCTGCCAGCTCTTGTGCACGGCATACTTCCGGGTTCCTGTATGTCACATGAAAAACAGGAAGTATGCCGTGCGTTAGAGCCTGCAGTAGGAGAAATGGATAGACGGGCATCACTGGACTAGCACTGGAAGGTATGTCCAGCACTGCTTCAGCTTGGGGGACAGAGGAGACACGGGGTACACTGAGAGAGAGACAGAGCAAGCACAGAGAAAGACACACAGAGGGGGCATAGAGAGATAAAAGGGGCAGAAAGAGAGACACAAAGGGGGCACAGAGAGAGACAAAGGGGCGCCAAAGAGAGACAGCGACAGAAAGGCACAGAGTTGGAACAAACAGTCACAGAAAAGGAACAAAGCTTGATTTGAAGGAAATTTTGAATTGAATCAAAATCGCGACTTTAAACAGAAATCGCGAAATGTAATTTTTCCCTAAAATCGATCAGGCCCAGAGTACCGTGGGCTGATAGGGGAATTTTTAATAATTGCATATAGCCATTAAAGGAACCTAAAGTGAAATAAAGGTGGCCAGTTTAACTTAGCTGGGGCTTCTTCCAGTCATCCTGGTTCCTCGGTGTCATTCTGCACTCTTCCATTCAGCAGCTGTGCCGTTCTTAAAGAGACTCTGTAACATGAAAAAGATCCCCTGGGGGGTACTCACCTCGGGTGGGGGAAGCCTCCGGATCCTAATGAGGCTTCCCACGCCGTCCTCTGTCCCACGGTGGTCTTGCTGCAGCCCTCTGAACAGCCGGCGACAGGCCCGACTGTAATTTCAATGTTTACCTTTGCTGGCTCCAGCGGGGGCGCTGTGGCTGCTTTCCTCTCCGAACTACACGGAAATACCCGATCTCAGTCGGGTCCGCTCTACTGCGCAGGCGCCGGAAACTTGCGCCTGCGCAGTAGAGCAGGCCTGACGGCGATCGGGTATTTCCGTGTAGTTCGGAGCCGACAGCCGTCAGAGCGCCTGCGCAGGAGCCAGGAAGGTAAATATTACGTCACGGCTGCACGGAGGGCTGCAGCGAGACTCCCGTGGGACAGAGGACGGCGTGGGAAGCCTCATTAGGATCCGGAGGCTTCCCTCACCCGAGGTGAGTACCCCCCAGGGGATTTTTTGAGGTTACAGATCCTCTTTAAGGCTGCATGCGCACCTCTGAGCTACGCGCCTCCTTCGTGCTCCTGTGGGCAGAAGCATTCTATGCTTGTGTGATCGAGGAGGCCGGGTAACGCCCAGTCAGCCAGCTTTCAGAGGGGCACATCAACTGAATAGAACAAAATGGATTGACTTTGAAGGACCAGGACTACTACAGATACAGACGGCTGGGTAAAGTTAAAGTGGCCACTTTTATTTCACTTTAGGTTCCCTTTAAAACAACTCTGAAGCCTGTAAAATAAAAATACTCACCTAGCTAGTGGGGATAGCCCAGAGGCTTCCCGTATCCACCGTTCAAGCGTGCGTTCCCTTAGTGTCTTCAGTGTGCGAGTTCGCCCGCGATAGAGCATGTCTGTACTGCGTCTGTGCGAGTACTGTCCGTGCAGGTCCAGTAGAGCAAGGTGCTTATGCATGGAGCGGAGGAAGTAAGCCATGTGCAAGCGCCTTCGATACACTGGGCCTGCGCGAACCGTACTTGCACAGTACAGACATGCTCTTCCAAGGCAGTGCTTGCACGCTGAAAAAACCTATCAAATCCGCTGTGCCAGATATGTTTGGAGAGACCCAGCATTGGAACAGCGGGTTGTATGAAGAAAGGCAAGTATCAATTATTTATGTTTTTATTTACCTGCATCACATTGCTTTAAAGTCCTCTTAGGGCAGACCAGTTAGGTGCAGTAGGGAGGATATTAGACTTTAAAAAGTTGGAAATGTTGGAAAAATGCTGAGGTGGGTACGGGCTTTAGAAGCAGAGGATCAGCAGGACACCCAGGCAATGTGCATTATTTAAAAGTAAATAAACATGACAGCCTCCATATCCCTCTCACTTCAGGTTCCCTTTAAAGGACTACTCTCGTGAAAATTGTAAAATTTAACATACATGTAAGCACATACACTTAAAGAGAGCCAGAGACGAAGCACCCTCATGTGTTTTATTACATTTATCAGTGGGAACATGACAGTAAACACCTACCCTGCTTTTAGTTTCATTCTTATCTGCCTAATTGGTCTATTATCAGCTGTGATAAGACTCCCCGACTGGCTCAGTCTAGGTTTGACCTGGAATCATTATAGCTGAGTCACTCTTCTGTGGATTCTTTTCAAGCCCAGGCCTGCCACCTCCTGGCTCAGATTTCCTGCTTTCCATACTGAGAGCTGTGATGACATGGGAGGGGCTGCTGCTGCTGAGAGAGAATCTCTGAAACCGACAAGTCTGGCTGCAAAAGCCTGCAATATGATCTGTGTGCTCTGTGTGGACTCTGTCTGCATAGATACTAATGATGACTGCAGTTTCATTCCTATGAGAGACACTTCCTACAGGCAGCTGCACATCATACCAAAATGAAAGCACACAGATGAAAGGCTGCAGCAGTCTTTCTCATATAGCCTAAATAGCAGCCTAGTCTCATATAGCTTAGACAGCACATCCAGAACAACTCATAACCCGGAAGCAGAAGGGATATGAGCCGGCGGCCATATTTGATTTTTCCTGAAGCAATAATGGATAAAAAACACTAAAAAAAGGCACACCAGAGCGGCGAAATGATCAGGTAGAGCATTTATTCTTTACAAGCTATCGACTGATATGTTTATTTTGTGTGAAACGTTCATCTCTGGTTCCCTTTGAGAAGTATGTTTCTTCCAGAGTAAAATGAGCCATAAATTACTTTTGCTTATGTTGCCGTCACTTACAGTAGGTAGTAGAAATCCAACAGAACCGACAGGTTTTCAACTAACCCATCTCCTCATAGGGGATTCTTAGAGTTTTTTTTATTTTAAAAAGCACTTAGTCAATGGCAGTTGCTCCGTCCAACTGCTAGAATAGTGTGCAGCGAGCAGGGAGGCTGGCCAACATTTTTGTATAAATCCTTTTCAGGAAATGTCTTTATAAAGAATAAAAGTCATCCTGAGAACCCCCCCATCAGGAGATGGACTAGCCCAAGACCTGTCAGTAATGTCAGATTTCTACTACCTACTGTAAGTGACAGCAACATAGGAGAAAAGTAATTTATGGTTCATTTTACTCTGGAAGAAAAACACTTCTTATTTGTATGTGTTTACGCACATTTAAATTTTTTCGCGATAGTAGTCCTTTAAAACAAGAATCCCAGCTACAGACAGTGGTACCCACACCTCTGCTGTTTGTCTTCCACATATTGTGCATTTACAGTGGGTTGCAAAAGTATTCGGCCCCCTTGAAGTTTTCCACATTTTGTCATATTACTGCCACAAACATGCATAAATGTTATTGGAATTCCATGTGAAAGACCAATACAAAGTGGTGTACATGTGAGAAGTGGATCAAAAATCATACATCATTCCAAACAATTTTTACAAATAAATAACTGCAAAGTGGGGTGTGCATAATTATTCGGCCCCCTGAGTCAATACTTTGTAGAACCACCTTTTGCTGCAATTACAGCTGCCAGTCTTTTAGGGTATGTCTCTACCAGCTTTGCACATCTAGAGACTGAAATCCTTGCCCATTCTTCTTTGCAAAACAGCTCCAGCTCAGTCAGATTAGATGGACAGTGTTGTGAACAGCAGTTTTCAGATCTTGTCACATATGCTCAACTGGATTTAAATCTGGACTTTGACTGGGCCATAGATATGTTCTGTTTTAAACCATTCCATTGTTGTCCTGGCTTTATGTTTGGGGTCGTTGTCCTGCTGGAAGGTGAACCTCCGCCCCAGTCTCAAGTCTTTTGCAGAATCCAAGAGGTTTTATTCCAAAATTGCCCTGTATTTGTCTCCATCCATCTTCCCATCAACTCTGACCAACTTCGCTGTCCCTGCTGAAGAGAAGCACTTCCAGAGCATGATGCTGCCACCACCATATTTGACAGTGGGGATGGTGTATTCAGAGTGATGTGCAGTGTTAGTTTTCCGCCACACATAGCGTTTTGCATTTTGGCCAAAATGTTCCATTTTGGTCTCATCTGACCAGAGCACCTTCTTCCACGTTTACTGTGTCCCCCACATGGCTTGTGGCAAACTGCAAACGGGAGTTCTTATGCTTTTCTGTTAACAATGGCTTTCTTCTTGCCACTCTTCCATAAAGGCCAACTTTGTGCAGTGCACGACTAATAGTTGTCTTATGGACAGATTCCCCCACCTGAGCTGTAGATCTCTGCAGCTCGTCCAGAGTCACTATGGGCCTCTTGACTGAATTTCTGATCAGCGCTCTCCTTGTTCGGCCTGTGAGTTTAGGTGGGCGGCCTTGTCTTGGTAGGTTTACAGTTGTGCCATACTCCTTCCATTTCTGAATGATCGCTTGAACAGTGCTCCGTGGGATGTTCAAGGCTTTGGAAATCATTTTCTAGCCCAAGCCTTCTTTAATTTTCTCAATAACTTTATCCCTGACCGGTCTGGTGTGTTCTTTGGACTTCATGGTGTTGTGGCTCCCAATATTCTCTTGGACAACCTCTGAGGCCGTCACAGAGCAGCTGTATTTGTACTGACATTAGATTACACACAGGTGCACTCTATTTAGTCATTAGCACTCATCAGGCAATGTCTATGGGCAACTAACTGCACTCAGACCAAAGGGGGGGGGGGCTGAATAATTACGCACATCCCACTTTGCAGTTATTTATTTGTAAAAAATGTTTGGAATCATGTATGATTTTCGTTCCACTTCTCACGTGTACAGCACTCTTTCACGTGGAATTCCAATAAAATTGATTCATGTTTGTGGCAGTAATGTGACAAAATGTGAAAAACTTCAAGGGGGCTGAATACTTTTGCAAGCCACTGTATATTGCTCTCTGAATCTTCTCCCACTCTTAATTTTTTTTTTCTTCCAACTTGAATTCTATTAAGTGGTTGATTAAAGCATGACAGAGAATAGGAAAAACAGCATTGTTGTTTAGCTACATCAAATGCTTCTGTTTCATCCTTTGTGTTTTAAGACTGTTTTGTTCAGCAGCAACCTTTTCACTCTCCAGCAAAGCAGGTTTGTTTTTCTCAAAGTAGACGCAAGTCTCAGTCTGAGTCACTTAGTCTGAGAGCCCAACCAGAGACAGTGACTGTATTAAATTGAATGTGGAGCAGCATTGTAAAAATACATTCCATTTAAGATGAGTGTGCCTAAAAGCATCTTACCAGGATTGCAGGGCAAGATGATCCGGACTTAATGGAAGATCCCAGTTTGCTATAAAGCTGAAAAATACAAGATTATCTCTGTTATTTTAAAATAACCATTTTCAGTATATCCGTACTACAAAGCAGCAACTTCTGAGTGTTTTCTGTATATCCAGATGCAGGTGAGGGAGTGATTGGAGCACAGAGTAGCGATCAGACTTGATGTGTAGATAGCCAACCGCACATGTGTAAGTAATGCTGTCACATAAGTAATAAGGTAGTGATGGGAGGTATGACAGGGCAAAGGTAGCGATCATACCAGCAGTTATGTATAGTGTACAAGCAGCTGGTGTAGGTTAAGCACATGTCATCAGTCAACTCATAAACCTTCCAGGTGGCATTATATGTAATGTCTTGAGGAAGTGAATGTAGATCCTCAAAACACATTGCCACTAATGTTGAAGGCTGACTAGGTCATTTACATATGTGGAACTTTGGCACCTGGACAACAAAATGTATTAAGTTGTCAACACTGTACTGGAATGTCACCAGCTACTGCATGGGACGTTCTGCTAATCATTTTTTTTTTGTTCTGGTCACTCATTACTGTATTGGCTGCTACCAGCAAAACATGTTTTATTAATTGCCAAAACTATTTATTTGTTGGTGCACACCTAAAAGCGCTAGAGTGGTCGCAAACGCTCAGTGTTTTTAGAAGTTATTTTTGTACAGTAGAGCTGGAAGTGTACAGCTTTTGTTTAAAAAAAAAAAACTCTTTGAAAATCGCGTTTTTCCACTTTCCTAAACTTAAGGGCCCATTCTCACTTGTGCGTTTTCAGAGCGATTTCAGCAGAGCTAGTGATTAGCAGTTTGAAAAACGCGTGTGCAATGAAAGTATATGGAAGTATTCTCGTGTAAGTGATTTGCTGAAATGCAAACTTGTTGCCTGCAGCGTTTTCTGAGCGATTAGCGTTTCAATGTTAAGTATAGGAACGCTGGAAAATCGCTTAGAAATCGCTGGCCTGTTCACAATAAACAGTTTTCTCAGCGATTTTCCCCAGCCTACCTTGCAGATTACCCACAAACGTCTATTTGAATTAGAAATTGCAAAACGCTAATCGCTGGAAAAACGCTTTCTATACAGTGAAAAGTCTCTGGAAATCACTAGGAAAGACCACTGGAAAAGCCAGAAAATCGCTCAGCGTTTGCGTTTAGCGATTTCTAGTGTGAATGGGCCCTAACATTGAGGCTGAATCGCCACTAAAAAAAAAAAGCATGGAAAATCGCTCTGTTCTAGCACTTTTTCAAGCGATTTTCCACTTTCCTATATTTAGCATTAAGACAGAATCTCCTCAGAAATGCTGCAGGAGCAACGTTTGCGTTTGGGGATAAAAAAAAACACATTGCTCTAGTGTGATCCATCCCATTCAAATACATTAGCCAGGTGCTTTTCAATGCGCTAGCGTTTTTAAAATCGTTCAGAAGTGCTCTGGGTGTGCATCACCAGCCCTAGCTTGCTTTTTTCCATTCACTTTCATTTTTTATTTTCTTTGGATTGGCCAGTCTATTGTTTAAAGTGATCTGCAACACAACTATAGAGCTATATAATAATACTGTGGACACACTTGTCCAATTGGGCTAAACAACACACTATTCAAACCAAGGAAAGGAGCCCAATACCATAATAGAATAATATAAGATGCTTGAAAACGTCTCAATGTGTCAAACAATATTTATTAGGGACTTATCCATACATCACAAAATCATTAAAAACAATAATTAAAACCCCTGTCCTAATCCAAAGGTAATTGGAATTCAACGCAGCAGCGAAATAAAGTGGCAAGTGCTGTGCATTATTGTGCAAAAAAGGGGGGATTCAACATGAATCTACAATATTGGATAGAATGTGCAAATGTGCAAAAAAGGTACAAAAAACGCACACAACTTGATACATCAAAAATTGATTATAACAAACAAAAATGGTAAAAAATATATGAAAAAATGATTGCAAAGTGACACTGGACACTACCACAATTCCAATAAGTTATATAATAGATGATCCCAACACATAAGTGCAAATGAAATATAAAGTGCAAGGTGCTTACCATGAGATGTCAGATTAGCTGCATGCGGAGAGACTGGGGGACTGCGTTGTTTAAAGAGACGCTGAAGTAAAAAAAACACCTTATGAAACAATGAATTGTACGTTTAGTACGGATAATTTTTAGAACATTAGTAGCAAAGAAAATATTTTTATTTTCAGATATATAGCTTTTTTTTTTAATATTGCATAATTCTGTCATATTTGCAATTTACATACCATACTCTGTATTTCAAACTATAAAACAAGCAGAGCTAATGACCCTTTGAACTTTCCTGACATAAAAATTTTACCTGAAGTTGTCTTTCACTGTTCCTTTGATGTAGAAGTGCTCCAGAAAACAGCACTATAGCCGACCCACTTGGTCAGAGAACTCAGAGCAATTCTTTTACATAGATAGCAACTGACGTTTCTTAACTCTTACTGTACTAGAAACAATCTGAGAATCATTTGTTTGATACTAATGTTCTATTTCTTAGTGGTAATACACATATAATTCATTATATCATAAGTTTATTTTCACTTCAGATTCCCTTTAAGTTGCAATATGAAACAATTGGATTAATTGGATGTTTTTCAGCTTAACCCTTTGGGGATCGGCTGCCTAACCCCCTTAAAGAGACTCAGAGATGATTTTGACTTACCCGGGGCTTCCACCAGCCCCATAAGCATGGATGCGACCCTTGCTGTCCTCCTGCGATCTCCTGTTCAGCCGCGGTGCGCCCCGGTAACAGGCTCAGTCAAAGCCAGTCAGGGTCTTCTGTGCATGCGCGGACCTACTGTGCATGCGCGGACCTACTGTGCCTGTGCAGTAGACCCCGACTGACGTCGCTGAGCCTGTTACTGGGGCTCAACGCAGCTGAATGGGAGATCGCAGGAGGATGGCGAGGGACGCATCCATGCTTATGGGGCTGGTGGAAGCCTCGGGTAAGTAAAAAAAAAAAAAAAAATTGCCTTAACCTGCCTGGCGTTCTGATTCCTGCGGCCGCGGGAACGTTTTTTGCACATTTTTTTTTTAGTCATTTAGCTAGCCTAGCGCTAGCTACATGATTCCCCCCTCCCTGCGGCATCCCTCCCACCCCTCCGATCGCCGCCGGCGCAAAGACCCGTCCGGAAATCCCGTTCTGAGCGGGATTTCCTTGAGGGCTTCCCCCCGTCGCCATGCCGACGAACGTCGTGACGTCTTCAACGTTGTGACACCACAGGGAGTCTCGATCCACCCCTCAGCGCTGCCTGGCACTAATTGGCCAGACAGCGCTCGGGGGGAGGGGCCCTGTATCATGGCGGGGATCGGCAGCGAGCGGCGGCGATCGGGTAGGACACGCAGAAAGCAAAGTGCTTGCTGCGTGTTTAAAAAAAAAAAATTCATATCTGCCCAGCGGGGCCTGAGCGGTGACCTCCGGCTCAGCTCGTCCAGAACGCCAGGGAGGTTAAGACTCATCTCTGAGTATCTTTAAGGTCCAGGTCATTTTAAATGCTACACTTTGATGTCCCAAGTGTAGCCCGTAAATCCTATGTCGCAATAGGCTTAGACAGCCACAACTGCAGCGTAGGATTTACCATCAGCGGTCCCCGAAAGGTTAAGGATGGCTTCTTTCACCTGCATGGAGAGCACCTTTTACCCCCCATGTTGTCTGTTTACAGCAAAAGCTTCCACATGCAAGCACCGCCCTTCAAATCAACTTCAGGCCTTTTTTCTGCTTGAAGGAACACTATTGTGAAAAATTATAACATTTAAAATACATGAAAACACATAAAAAGTACATTTCTCCCAGAGGAAAATGAGCTCTAAATTACTTTTCTCCTATGTTGCTATCACTTACAGTAGGTAATAGAAATGTGACAGAACTGACAGGTTTTGGACTATCCCATTTCCTCATGGGGGTTTTCAGGGTTGTCTTTATTTTCAAAAGCACTTGACAAATGGCAGTTGCTCAGTCCAATTGCCAGAATAGTGTGCAAACAGGTAAGGGCATCAGCCTGCCTCTTTGTATAGATTCAGGGAGCGCTTTTGTAAAGAATAAATGAAATACTGAGAATCCCCCACGAAGAGATGGACTACTCAAAAACCTCCTACAACTATTAGAAACCAGGACAAGCTGCAGAAAAAGCTGCTTGGATCCCTTTAAACTTCAAGTAACATATTGAAGTAACATATTTTTATCTTCTAAAGACATTCAGGCAGTTGGGCTCCTCTTAGGAAGAAGATGCTATTTAACGAATATGGTGATTGTATACTTGCAGGTTCCTCAGTGCACTGGCTGTGTTGGCAGAGAGACCAGAGCTAGTAGAGAGGGTGATGATCACCAGGACAATCTGCCCAGAAGGAGCCTATCAGGTGCGACTATGCAAAGATGGGACGTGGTGTACTGTGCTGGTGGACGACATGCTGCCCTGCGATGATGCCGGATATCTGCTTTTCTCCCAGGTGGGCAGAGCTTCCAGTAATGGCCACATGCATCATATGAATATGGTTTCATTTTCTTTGGAAAAGGCCTATTACTGCAGTAGTCAGTCTCACTGTCCAGTAGAGACCTTTAACCCTTTGGCAGTCAATTTATTTAGAGGCTTGCAAGTGCTCCAGGCCAATTTATTTTAGCACATTTTTTTATTTCTTATTTTTTACATTTCCCTGCTTCTAATTAGTACTGCTGTAATGTATATTTATGGGCATTAGTCACTAGGGGGCCGTGTGAGACAATATCAGAGGACTTCTGCTTTCAGATTCTATATTTTCTGCTTGTAGAGAGAGATCAAAGCATTCCAAGAATTAACAGCCCAACAAGTCACTTATCTCAGACGAGATAACTCTAGTGAAACTGCTGATGGGTTATGGTGGGATTAGTGGGGTCCATGAACAACATTTTCCCACACTGCATACATCTGGACCTATTGAATACAGCCTTGTTTAGGAATAACATTTATAATTCATACTTTTTAACCCCCCCCCCCCCCCCCAAAAAAAAAATACTACTGTTTCCATGAGACGACTGAAAACCGTCCCCCTCCCAAACTTTTTCTCCCTGGGACCTCCAGGCACCTTCATAGCTTTAAAACCCATCTGCGGGCTCTGGTCCAAGAATATAATCTACCATATATAATCTATCTAATGATTAGTAATCAAAGTGATTGTTACTTGTACTTTGTGCAACTAGGCTTCTACAGCTAAATATCCTGTCTTGAATTTGAATCACATGACCAGAAGCAGAAGAATATAGGAGTCAGTTTTCAGGCTGCATGGTGTTATTATTTTTACAGGTTTATACTCATGACAGGTTCACTTTAGAAGCTTTGCAGCATGTACGCCTGTTAAGATATGCATGATGCACGTTAATCTTCTGTCACTGAAAGTAGCACAGGTCTGGGAAAGGGAAAATGTCGGCTATCTTGACGTCCTTGACAAGCAGAGGTGAGGCTGGAGCGGAGCGGTGGCTGCACTTATGACAAAGTGAGAAGCTGTGTAGGAGGAAGGAGTGCTGGGAAACACTATGCCAGAGGGGAGATAAGAGCTGACACTGATCACAGGGCAGACAGATGAACGCAGAGAGGCTGAGAGAGTCCATCTCTCAACAACACGGCTGCCAGGCAGACCTTCTAATACAAGGCATGCTGGGACTTGTAGTCCCACAGGAGGAATTAGATTGTATTATTTCATACAGAACTCTTTAAAGTGAATGGGAACCGCATTTAAAAAAAATGAGACAGATACTTACCCGGGGAGAGGGAAGGCTCTGGGTCCTATAGAGCCTTCCGGCTCCTCTCTTGGTCCCCTCGATACAGTGCTGGCTCGCCCGGTAGCAGTATTTGACTAAATTAGTCAAATACTGCTTTATCCGGCCGAAGGAGGCTTCAGAAGTCTTCAGGGAGGCCGAGTGCGCCTGAAGAAGGGCGGCCCTGTACTGCGCCTGCACAAGCACGCTCTCTTGCACGCCCACGCCTGTGCAGTATGCAGCCGCACGTCTTTGGGAGGACACGGCTCCCAAAGACTTCCAAATACCCTTTCGGCGGGGGATTGAAACGGGAGGGAGCCAGCACAGGATAGAGAGCACCGAGAGAGGAGACGGAACGCTCTATACGACCCAGCGCCTTCCCTCTCCTTAGGTAAGTATTTGCTTCATTTTTCAAAAAATGCGGTTCCCGTTCACTTTAAAGTGAACCTGAACTGAGTAAAACGATTTTAAACAAATATGATGTACCTGCAAATAAATATAACATACTTACGGTGCCGTCAGCTCCTCTCAGAAGCTCATCATTTTCATTTTACGACTATTCCTTTCTATATATCAGTTTCTCTCAGTTAATATATCAGTTGCTGTCAGTTATAACTGAAAGGACAACTGATTAGAATGTAAGCTCGCAAGGGCAGGGCTCTCTCCCCCTTTTGTGTCTTGGAAATCATTATACATTTTAATTATCATGTTATTTTTATCACTGTCATTACCTCTCTGTATTCTGTATTTTGTATTCTGTATGCTGTATCATTTTTTGTATTTTGTCACTAATTATGTATCTTGTATATTAGTGCACACCATTGTCTGTATTTTTATGTATCCCATGTTTGTTTCTTACTTTGTACAGCGCCACGGAATATGTTGGCGTTTTATAAATCAATAATAATAATAATAATGAGCAAGGTAATGTCCATGTGTCCCTATGGCTCAAGTGGGCGATATTACAGTTTAGCAGTGTGCTGCCCAGGAAGCTGTTAAGGGGTAATGCCCATTTTCAAAATGGAGGAGGGAGAATTCCATTGAATCTCTGTGATATGGAGAGGGACACAGGAGAGGAAAAAGAGATTGATGAGTAGACTATGTGGGAGGTAAGTATGATGTGTGTATGTTTATTTAGACTTTTAATTTTCAGCTCAAGTTTGCTTTAAAGAGAACCCGAGGTGTGTTTAAAGAATGTTATCTGCATACAGAGGCTGGATCTGCCTATACAGCCCAGCCTCTGTTGCTATCCCAAACCCCACTAAGGTCCCCCTGCACTCTGCAATCCCTCATAAATCACAGCCATGCTGTGAGGCTCTGTTTACATCTGTAGTGTCAGTCTCAGCTGCTCCCCCGCCTCCTGCATAGCTCCGGTCCCTGCCCCCGTCCCTTCCCTCCAATCAGCAGGGAGGGAAGGGATGCAGGCGGGGACTGGAGTTCTGCAGGAGGCGGGGAGAGCAGCAGACTGACACTTTAGAGATAAACACAGCTAGCTCTGACAAGCTGTTTGTCAGCAGCGTGACTGTGATTTATGAGGGATTGCAGAGTGCAGGGGGACCTTAGGGGGGTTTGGGATAGCAACAGAGGCTGGGCTGTATAGGCAGATCCAGCCTCTGTATGCAGATAATATTCTCCAAACCCACCTCGGGTTCTCTTTAAAGCTAGTTTACCAGCGCTAGATTATTTGGGTGCAGTATACTTGGATTATAAGGCATACATATGGCACCTGTATGAACATTCCATCTAATAGCTTAGTAATCGCTGTTTTCAATTATTAGCCTTTTTTAGTGTGGTCTGAGGTATAGGTGTGGTGTTAAAAGTCCTGGCTTAAAAATTGAAACCCATGATCTGAAGCCGATGGGTTGAGGGAATTAGTTGCAGGCTCCGTAGGTGGATCTGCTGCTGCTTTTGGGTCTTCAAAATCCTGCTGTTCAAGATGGAAGGGGGCAGACACAAACCTAATCCCTCTGAGTAGATTGCAGCCTAAGGCACAGTCTGTGGTTCAGGAAGTGGCTAATGTCTGGGCTCCGAAGCAGATCTCAACTTTTTCAATTTGTTTATTAAGGCTTTTACAAATAAGGAAATACAAATCATAATTAATGGGTAAATAAACTACCCGATAAAAGAAGCGGGGGGGAAAGCTTAAAATATAAAATGCCTAACATAGCACTAGTAACATAATAGAAAGGTAAGGATAGTTCAGTCCATATATAGATCCTTCTCAATAAATTAGCATATTGTGATAAAGTTCATTATTTTCTGCCACTGATAAACATTAGACTTTCATATATTTTAGATTAATTACACACAACTGAAGTAGTTCAAGCCTTTTATTGTTTTAATATTGATGATTTTGGCATACAGCTCATGAAAACCCAAAATTCCTATCTCAAAAAAATTAGCATATTTCATCCGACCAATAAAAGAATGTTTTTAAAACAAAAAGTCAACCTTCAAATAATTATGTTCAGTTATGCACTCAATACTTGGTCTGGAATCCTTTTGCAGAAATGACTGCTTCAATGCGGCGTGGCATGGAGGCAATCAGCCTGTGGCACTGCTCAGGTGTTATGGAGGCCCAGGATGCTTCGATAGCGACCTTAGGCTCATCCAGAGTGTTGGGTCTTGCGTCTCTCAACTTTCTCAATATCCCACAGATTCTCTATGGGGTTCAGGTCAGGAGAGTTGGCAGGCCAATTGAGCACAGTAATACCATGGTCAGTAAACCATTTACCAGTGGATTTGGCACTGTGAGCAGATGCCAGGTTGTGCTGAAAAATGAAATCTTCATCTCCATAAAGCTTTTCAGCAGATGGAAGCATGAAGTGCTCCAAAATCTCCTGATAGCTAGCTGCATTGACCCTGCCCTTGATAAAACACAGTGGACCAACACCAGCAGCTAACATGGCACCCCAGACCATCACGGGCTGTGGGTACTTGACACTGGACTTCAGGCATTTTGGCATTTCACTCTCCCCAGTCTTCCTCCAGACTCTGGCACCTTGATTTCCGAATGACATGCAAAAGTTGCTTTCATCCGAAAAATGTACTTTGGCCCACTGAGCAACAGTCCAGTGCTGCTTCTCTGTAGCCCAGGTCAGGCGCTTCAGCTGCTGTTTCTGGTTCAAAAGTGGCTTGACCAAAATGCGGCACCTGTAGCCCATTTCCTGCACACGCCTGTACACGGTGGCTCTGGATGTTTCTACTCCAGACTCAGTCCACTGCTTTCGCAGGTCCCCCCAAGGTCTGGAATCGGTCCTTCTCCACAATCTTCCTCAGGGTCCGGTCACCTCTTCTCGTTGTGCAGCGTTTTCTGCCACACTTTTTCCTTCCCACAGACTTCCACAAGGCACTGAGGTGCCTTGATACAGCACTCTGGGAACAGCCTATTCGTTAAGAAATTTTTTTCTGTGTCTTACCCTCTTGCTTGAGGGTGTCAATGATGGCCTTCTGGACAGCAGTCAGGTCGGCAGTCTTACCAATGATTGCGGTTTTGAGTAATGAACCAGGCTGGGAGTTTTTAAAAGCCTCAGGAATCTTTTGCAGGTGTTTAGAGTTAGTTGATTCAGATGATTAGGTTAATAGCTCGTTTAGAGAACCTTTTCATGATATGCTAATTTTTTGAGATAGGAATTTGGTGTTTTCATGAGCGGTATGCCAAAATCATCAATATTAAAACAATAAAAGGCTTGAACTACTTCAGTTGTGTGCAATGAATCTAAAATATATGAAAGTCCAATGTTTAGCAGTACATTACAGAAAATAATGAACTTTATCACAATATGCTAATTGTTTGAGAAGGACCTGTATAAGGAGAACAGGGCTCAGGTGTCCTTCCAGGATAGGCCAGGAGTAGCAATCTCTCCGCCCCCAAGAAAAACAAGGAGGGGGAGAAAAATGAGTGGAAAGAGAAGGTAGGGAAATGAAAACTGAGAGAAAGAAGAAGGGAAAAAGAAAAGAGTAAGACAGGCAGAGGCAGCTACTACATAAATGGGAGTTGTCCACTGTTCACATTGAGGTGCAGGCAAAAAGGATCTACTGTAGTCATGGAGGACTCTGGTTGGAAATTGGCCCAATTTTTCCCCTTAATACGACTGACCGTGAATCCCTTCCTGACCAGATAGTTAACTAGTGATATTTCCCTCTTACAAAAAATGTTTTATTTGTTGCTGTCTCTGTCAGTCTTGGTGAGATTTCCCTACTTCCTGTCTGCACAGGAAGTGATGAAAAATCTTGTAGATGGTGACCCAAGAAATCAATAAAATTAATGAAAGAAAGGAAATTCTAACCCCTTATCACACTATTCAGATCGACAGTAATTAACTGCTCATTCATTCTCTCATAATCTCCAGACTGAACTACTGCAACACCCTCCGGTCTGGCCTTCCTATGAACCAAATTGCCCCCCTGCAGTCTATCATGAACTCGCAGCCAGAATCACTTAATCCTTTTACCGTTCTGCCTCTGCGGCCCCTCTCTGCAATTCCCTCCACTGACTGCTCATTCGTTCCAGTATTACCTTCAAGAGACTGCGTCTGGTCTTCAAATCCCTCCACAATACTTAACAGAATAATCTCTCTTAACTAATCCACAAGTACACACCTGACCGCACACTTTGATCCTCCATTCACCTACGCCTAACTACTCCAGTAATTGCCTCTTCGCATGCGAGCCTACTGGAATTCTCTAGAGCTGCCCCTACCCGCAGCAACTCCCTGACACCCCACACGAGGCTCGCCCCCTGATTCAACACCTTCAAGCAAGCCCTCAAAACACACCAGTTCCTTCTGGCCTACCCTACTTCATCAATGCCCTAACCCTCTATGCTGAACAGCTACACAACATCGCTCACTTGGTGTTCCCCTCCTTCTAGATTGTAAGCCATCGAGCAGCCTGTCTCCCCATCCCCCGTCCCCATGCACCTGCAACTGTCTCATTGAATGACTAAACTACCTGTTCTGCTTGATCAACACTCCATGGACTTCATGCACCTAGCTTCACACCTAAACTTCTGGGTTTCGGTGATCCTTGTAGTGACTTTGTATTTCAACAATACTGTACCTAGGTAAACAGAGAGACCAGGAACCTGAATGGTGTAGTATCGTTAATAAATGTTAAGTTGTAAGTATATCTCTTTATATAAAACCCCTGTGTCCATGCTTTTGCGCTACTGCGCATGTCCTGCACCGACACAGCCGTTGGGACAGGACGCAGGAGACGGGCGCATGCGTGCTTGCACGGTGGGCGGGTGTGCGCGTGCATGCCTGACGGTGCGCGTGACGGGTGCGCTCGCGGCAGGCAGCAGTGAAAGACCTAGAGCCCGTTTTTAAATCTGCTTAGGTCAGCTAGTACAGCTATATTTCATCAGATGCGCCCATATCCAATCTTACCTTGCCGCAAGACACTGTGTATTGACCTGAGGAAGCAGGCTAGCACCCGCAAAATGTTTTGTCTATTTTGTGTTTTGAATAATTACTTTCCCAGTACTACTGGTGTTTTTATTTTCAGGAAAGGTAAGAGATTACCTCTAATTCTTATTTTAACTATTAGAAGTTTATGTATATTTTTACACTTGGTCGCCTCCATCCTTACGAGTATCTCACACCTAAGCGTTCTCTGGAGTTGCGCGATTATGTATTTGGGTGCTCTTTTTCGCTGTCTGCAACCTTATTTATTGTTCAGTGCTGCATCATTAGTTGGCACTTTATAAACAAGATAATAATAAAAAGGCTACAAGCACATTAGAAGAACTGTTATTAGGCATGCATATAATGTAGACAATTCTTAGTCCTTCACAGTTACATTGCTCAGTTCCCCTCACAGCTGTCACTCAGTGACTCTCATCAGCCACTTAACCTATCACATTGTGGGGCCAGTTTTGGTGGGAGGCAGCCCACATACTAGTGTGTTTTTGGCATGATGATGGAATCTGAGTGTCTGGAGGAAAGCCACACAAACGCAGGGAGAAAATGTATACTCCACACAGACACTGTGCCTGCTGCGGTATAAACCTGTGACTCTAGAACTACAAGACTAAAGTGGTAAAGCCTCATAGCCACTATGCTGCACTTGGAAAGGGCCTTTATATATCTTGAAATGGAAATGTGACGTAACATTGTAAGCAATCCTGGCTTTTCTACTTTACAGGCCCAAAGGAAACAGCTGTGGGTGGCTCTGATAGAGAAGGCTCTGGCCAAGCTCCACGGATCGTACTTTGCCCTGCAGGCCGGCCGGGCCATTGAGGGACTGGCCACACTGACCGGAGCACCATGTGAAAGTCTAATGCTTCAGATCAGCTCGACCAACCCCCGAGAGGAGACGGTGGACACAGACCTCATCTGGGCAAAAATGCTGAGTTCTAAGGAAGCCGGGTAAGGTCACTGCGGAGTGGCGTAACGGAGTATACTGGGCCTAGCTTATCACAACAGCAAAAATACATGCTGGTATAGAGAACTCAGTCCTAAAAGTATGCATTAACCTCCCTGGTGGTATGATTACTTCCGGATTTAAGGGGCTAAAAGCAGTGCAATTATTCTACAAACTTTTAGACCATGAAAGCAGGAAAACAAATCGTACTGTTATATATAGATCTGTGGCATCCCTGCACATTAAACACCTTCCCTGGATACAGTGCTGCAATTCTCCCTCTATCCAAGTTCATAGATTGTAGCTCTGGCATACTTTAGAGACTGTCATTGAGCAAAGACAACAAAATATTAAAAACTTAAAGGACTTACGAGGCCAAAATGTCTAAGAAAAGCAAAGTACCTGTAAGCTGTTTAAATGCACGGAGGACGCCGTCCGCGCCCTCCGTGCAGTTCCGCCGGGTCCCCTTCCTGAGATCGCCCCCCGCGCCGACCCCGACCCCCCAGGCCGGGTCGGGCTCTCGTGCCACTCTCAATATGGCCGCTTCCATTGGCCGCGGCTGCGCAGTCCGCCTGGCCGCGAGTGCGGCTGCGCAGCTCTACGGCCAACCCCCCGAACCACGCACTGTAGCGTGGATCGGAGGGGTTGGCCGTAGAGCTGCGCAGCCGCACTCGCGGCCAGGCGGACTGCGCAGCCGCGGCCAATGGAAGCGGCCATATTGAGAGCGGCACGAGAGCCCGACCCGGCCTCGGGGGTCGGGGTCGGCGCGGGGGGCGATCTCAGGAAGGGGACCCGGCGGAACTGCACGGAGGGCGCGGACGGTGTCCTCCTTGCATTTAAACAGCTTACAGGTACTTTGCTTTTTTTAGACATTTTGGCCTCGTAAGTCCTTTAAAAAAAGTAGATTCAAACATAAAATAAAACTGGCATATATGAAAAAAAGTAATTTTTAGGAGCAGGAGGATAGATGCAAAATAAAATCTTCACCTTGGTATTCCTTTAAGGAAAGTAATTTGGGTGGTTGTCTATCTTTGATGTATTGTGCTTCTGTGTCTCCTATGACTCCAGGTTTCTGATGGGAGCTTCCTGTGGAGGAGGCAACATGAAGGTGGATGATGCAGCGTACGAGACTGTTGGTCTCAGGCCGAGGCATGCCTATTCTATACTTGACCTCCGAGATATCCAGAGCACTCGGTGAGTACCAGCAACTCCAGTAACTTGTTGGTGCCTTTCATGATTTTCCCATAAGTGTTCTGTGTTAATCTCTGAATGTTTCAACTGCAGACTTCTCCGGCTGCGGAACCCCTGGGGCCGCTTCTCTTGGAACGGGAGCTGGTCAGATGACTGGCCCGCCTGGCCGACTCACCTGAAGCACGAGCTCATGCCACATGGCAGCAGTGAAGGGGTCTTCTGGATGGAATACAATGATTTCATTAGGTGAGTCACCAACCAGCCCTGAATTGGGCTTTCTGTGATACCTCAGTGTTGAATTGTTATGATTGTTATTTCCACAGGCTAAAGTGCACATATAAACCTACACATGCTAACGCATTGGCCCTTATCAGTCATGTAATTCAGTGTTCTCCCCAGAATTTTTTTCCAGCCGAGTGGCATGAAAAAGTAGCTGGGTGGGGCAAGATGAGAGAATGCAGGGCCAGTGCATCTGTGAGCAACTCTGTTTACAGCATAGGAGGTGGGCTGATGACAGCCAGGTGTCACCAAAACTAGTCGGGTGGAGCAGCCAGCTAAAAGAGCCTGGGGAGAACACTGTAATTGTAACCCATTACTGATTTGTTACCATATAAGAGGATCCTCCAGCTGTCTATTGTTTGCCAGCACGCTCTTTACACAACGCTCTGCCTCTCCTCCTGACCTCCAAATGCTTAATCACCTGGTTTTTAAGCATTATATGCCTAAAGACTAGCACTGAAAAGACAATGAAACTCGAACCAAAATGACTTCATTGCACTCAGTGCAGTTTCTAGGCTAAAATGCACCCAGGGCGAGGGTGTAAAAATTGCGCCCCCCCCCCCCCCGGTATAGGTAGCCAGCTATAGGTCCCCCCCAAGTATAGGTGGCCAGGCATAGGTGAGCCATTAAAGTTGCCCACCGTATAGGTTAGCCAGGTAGCTGCCTCCAGTATAGGTAGCCAGTATAGTTGCCCCCAGTATATGTTAGATAGGCAGGCACCCCCCCCCCCCGGTATAAGTTAGATAAGTAGGTGCCCCCAGTACAGGTTAGCTAGGTAGGTGCCTCCAATATAGGTAGCCGGTACAGTTGTCCCCAGCATAGGTTAGATAGGTAGGTACCCCCAGTATAGGTTAGTTAGGTAGGTGCCCCCAGTATAGGTAGCCAGTATAGTTGCCACCTGTATAGGCTAGCTAGGTTGGTAGGTGCCCCCCAATACAGGTTAGATAAGTGCCCCCAGTATAGGTTAGATAGTTAGCTGCCCCCCAGTATAGGTTAGATTAGGTAGCTGCCCCTCAGTATAGGTTAGATTAGGTAGGTTCCCCCAGTATAAGTTAGATTAGGTATGTGCCCCCAGTATAGATTAGATAGGTAGCTGCCCCCCAGCATAGGTTAGACAGGTAGCTGCCCCCCAGCATAGGTTAGATAGGTAGCTGCCCCCCAGTATAGGTTAGATAGGTAGCTGCCCCCAGTATAGGTTAGATAGGTAGCTGCCCCCCAGTACAGGTTAGATTAGGTAGGTGCCCACCAGTATAGGATAGATAGGTAGCTGCCCCCAGTACAGGTTAGATTAGGTAGGTGCCCCCCAGTATAAGATAGATAGGTAGCTTGCCCAGTATAGGTTAAGTAGGTAGGTGCCCCCTCATAATGGCGGGGGGAGCCAGAGCCGCAGGGAGGGCAGCCCGACCTCTTCCTCCCTCTCCTCTCCCGGCCGCCCTCCGTGCTCCCCCCTCGGACTGCAGCAGAGTTAGCGCGCAGGGAAGCGCTGCTATATACAGTTACTCACCTCCCTGGATCCGATCGCCGCTCACGCCCTGCTGGTCTCCTCTCTGCAATGTAGCCTGATACACACGCTGCTTCCTGTTTACATAGGAAGCAGCGTGACGTGTGTATCAACGGCTACATTGCAGAGAGGAGACCAGCAGGGCGTGAGCGGCGATCGGATCCAGGGAGGTGAGTAACTATGTATAGCAGCGCTTCCCTGCGCGCTAACTCTGCTGCAGTCCGAGGGGGGAGCATGGAGGGCGGCCGGGAGAGGAGAGGGAGGAAGAGGTCGGGCTGCCCTCCCAGCGGCTCCGGCTCCCCCCGCTATCACAGCGCCCCTTCCTCTGCGCCCAGGGCAGCGGCACGGGCCGCACGGCCGTAGAAACGGCCCTGATTGCACTAAAGGTGCCTATACATTAGACTGTTTATGGGCAGATCGACCAAGAGACTGATCTCTCTCTGATTGAACCTAATTGGATCTAATCTAACCTCAAAAGTCAGTCAATTTACCTCACTAGTTGGTCATTTCAGTTTTCCAGCCTTAGTGAATTGCCATTAAACAAGATGTTTGGTTAAATCAGCTGTTTTCTACTGTACCAAATTTGGTGGCGTTTATTGAATTGAAGCCCTTTTGGCAGAAAAGTCTTTAAAGTGGATCCGAGATAATCCTTTACTCATTGCATAATTGTGTTCCTTTCATATAGTTTATAGGGCATTCCTCAAGCCAAATACTTTTTTTTGTTTGTTTTAATACTTCTAATTCCCTATAAACTAAACAAACATACTGCACAGCTTCTCCAGAGTGCCTTGGCACTCTCAGATCCATGTAGCAAGGGCTTATGGGAGCTCAGTCTGGGCAGGAGGAGGAGGAGGTTACTAGCCAGAGATTGTAGGGAAGGAGGAGAGGGGAGGGAAGTTTTTACTGGCTGAGGGCTGGAGATACAAAGCAGCTTGGCTGTGTGTAATGTGACAAACAGAACATGGCCGCTCTCATTGTATGACAGGAATAAATAATAAGATATATAATGACAAGTTACTTGTTATAGTTAGTTTTTCACCTCGGATCTGCTTTAACTAAGACCCAGCTGCCATCATTTGCTGACGAAGAACAACTATTAGTGATCCAATATAATGACATTATGTATCAGAGACATTTGAGGTTGATTGTATACTATAAAAGCATTTATCCTCCAATAATCGTTCAGGATGGTTTTGGTTGCCTTAATACCGTAGTATGTCCAGACATTCGTTGGGAACCCATTAGCAATTGGACATGCCGGGAATTCATGTACGATCACTATTGTTACTTGCTCTCAATAGCTCACTCCTGCTCTTCTACCCCCTTCCTCTCTACATAATGCGGAATGAGCTGCTTGACCTGGAGCCAACCAGCAATCACTCCAGAACTGCCAGCCGAAAGGACGCTTACAGGTCTGCATGACAAGGGTTTAAAGTGTGTACGGGCCTTAACTACAGCCAGGGACATCCGGGATCACGGCCATTCAGAAGCCTGCTGCTTTGAGGACCTGAATGGTTGCTAAGTAGCAAATGTTTCTAGTTCTCTTTACTTCTGTCATGTAACCTTGACAGGAGAGGCATGAAAGGAAAAGCTTTGCTATCTGCTCCAACGTAGTTGAGCTCTGTTTACACTGTGTATGGAAATTACACTTATGGACACACAATTATTGCCTGATCTCACTATGGATTGGCACATTTTGAAGTAAAGTCCCCTCAGACACTTTCTGTTAGCTGTAGTTCCTGGTGTACCTGCTTTCATCTAGTTTTCATTAACACAAAATAGTGGGGGTTGTGTGTTTTCAACCTGGCTGCTAAATAGCACTGCAGTGGTAGATGTCTTTTTTTCCACTGGACCTAATAGTAAGCTGAATACTGTGTATTTCCATAGGCTGGAGGGGGGATTAGAAGGCTGAAATTGGGGGGGGGGGGGGGGGGGGGGATTGGAAGGTAAAGCAATGGTGGGATCAGGACGCTGAAAGCAGGTGTTGGGGATCAGAAGGCTGAAATCAAGGGGGAGCAGGAGACCAAAAGCAGGTGTGGGGAGGCGCGTGTTGGGATCAGGAGGCTAAAGTCAGGGGGGATCTGAAAGCCTGGGGGGATGGGGGGTCAGGAGGATGAAGTCGGTGGGGATCAGGGAACCGAAATCAGGGATCAGAAAGCTGGTGGGGAAGGCTGGAAGCAGGGGGGATCAGGAGGCTGAAGTCAGGGGGGAAGTCTCTGGATTGAACTCAGGGGGGTATCAGGAGGCTGAAATCTGGGATCTCAAAGCTGGCGGGGAAGGCTGTTGGGAGGCTGGAAGCAGGGGGGGGGGGGGGGTTGTCAGGAGGCTGAAGGGGGGGGGGGAGGGGGGCAGGGATCAGGAAACTGAAGTTGGGGGGGGGGGGCAGCAATCAGGAGGCTGAAATCAGGAGGGAAGCCTCTAGATAGTCCAGGCGGTTCTCTGTTCCTTCTCAATCCCACTGATCCAGCACTGAGTCCTGCTAAGCAAGTGCTTGTGGGATGCGCTCCTGTGGCCGCTCAACCCCTCCACCCCCCCCCCCCTTCCCCCCACGTACAAGCTTTGTCATAATGTGCATGCACTAGTGCGGTCTGTGCATGCCCAGTAGAATGCAGCCACTCCTGCATGGCTTTTTCCACTGAGCATGAGCCACTGTTCTACTGGCCGTGCATGGATCTTACTGGCGCATGGTCAGTATGGGGTAGCTTGTACTCTGAGGGGAGCAATGGTCACAAAAAAAATAAGAGGTTCACAGGCAGCAGCGGTAGGTTTGGGGAAGATCTACAAAGTGTCTGGAGCATTTAGAGGCATCCAACTACTTAGGTGAGTATCTAAACTTTTTCTCCTTACTGGTTTGCTTTAACTGTAGAGCCCATAGCCAGTCACATGTCTAAAAGTACCGTCTAATTTCTCACATGTTAACTTACTCTGTGAGATGAGATTTAAAATTTTGATCACTTGTCCAAAAGATTTTTTTGAGCGAGGTGGTGTTTAAGCCACTGAGGGTGTGGCTGCTTCCCGGATTGCGCCATCCCCACTTTACAGACTGGAAGGGGGGGGGGGGGGGGGCGGCACAGTCTGAATCTGTCTGCAGGATTGCAGCCTGTAGCAAAGACAGTCTGTGGAGCAGGAAGTGGTCAATGTCTGGGATCCTGTGTTAGCCAATTGGGAATGTTCTTCACAGACAGAAACCAGTTTTTTCCACCGAGACCCTACAAAGGCATAAGGAGACATTTGTGCTTTTGTAGTAAGGCTTTGAAATAAAGCAGGGAAGAGAGTAATGCTTGCATTTTGTGTCACATCCAGACTGCTGTTATTTATTCTCAGGCACAGAACAGCTTTATGTCTCCTCTGCAATACGTAGAAGGGTGGAGTGGAGGAGCCCAAAATACATGGGTGTTAAAATTTTAAACCGTATAACGTGTAAATGAGGTAATCGCTTAGCTCTCCAGAAGATGCAGACATCCGTTCAACTGGAAAAATATTTATTCAAAAAATTGACTAAGTTTTGTGGGACATGGTCCGCTTCCTCAGGTCAATGCCTTAGCAGCATAAGGCGTAGAGTACAGGGACCTCCACCGCTGTAATGCATCATTTTCTGCCCCTCTTTCTCCCATCTTCTCTTCATTTTATCTTATTTACTCCATCTGTCCGTCTATCCTGTTTCCCGACTGTCTCTCATTTGCCCTCTTTGACTGCTGCAGGTATTTTGACTCGGTCGACATCTGCAAAATCCACACGGACTGGCATGAAGTCAGAGTCCAGGGCTCATTTCCCAACAAGGCCTCAGTGCCGGTGACTGTTACCTCGCTGACGGTGGTGGAGCGCACCGCCCTGGAGTTCTCGCTATTCCAAGAGGGCAGCAGGTAAGGAAGACGAGCGTAAAATATGGCATCCCTACAGAAAGGGTTTCTTGGCGTGTTGGTAATCCTCTATAATGCTGAAAATGTTCTTCACCTATAAAGGAATAAGAACTCCTACAAAGTACATTACTGACATTGTACAGAAGTTAAGTCACAGTAAATATAATTTACATAATAGCACAAAAATATAAGTCATTGGTAGTGGTTATTAAAGAAAAAGAAAAAAAAGATACTTACCTAAGGAGAGGGAAGGCTCTGGGTCCTAATGAGCCTTCCCTCTCTTCTCCCGCTGCCCTCGGTGCAGCGCTAGCTTCCCCTTTTGAATCCCCCGCAGCAGGGGACTTCTGAAGTGTTCGGGTGCCGAGTCCTCCTGAAGACAGACCGCTCCATACTGTGCGAGTACGTGAGAGAGGATGCATGCGCAGTCTGGAGCGGCCCGTCTTCTGGGCCACTCGGGCTCCCGAAGACTTCTAAAGCCTCCCTTCGGCGGCGGAGACAGCAGCATTTGACCGAATTGGTCGAATGCTGCTACGGGGGAATCCTGCGCTGGAACGGGCACCGGGAGAGGAGATGGAAGACTCATTAGGACCCAGAGCCTTCCCGCTACATAGGAAAGTATCTGGCTTTTTTTTTGTTTGTTTTATTAATGATTCCAAATGACTTTAACCACTTTACCCCCGCGCGTACGTATTTCTCCGCCCCTTTTTCCATCCTTTAAAAACCAGGGACGGAGAAACACGTACTTTCCGCGTTCCCGACGCTGCCCGCGCTCCCGCTCGTAAACACGCCGCCCGCCGCTAGTAAACACGCCGCCGCCCCGCTCGCCCAGAGATCAATGAACGGGAAAATCCATTCCCGTTCGTTGATCTAAGCCCCGCAATGATCAGCTGCTCTCCTATGGGCAGCGCGATCATTGTGAGAAAAAACTCACGTGTCCAGCCTCCTTATTCTTCCTCCAAGCTTCCGGAAGGAAGCTTGGAGGTCGCATTAAAACAAAAAGTTACTGTGGCCATCTTGTGGCCAAATAGTAAACTACACCCTACACATTTTTCACATACAAATAAATGACTTTTACACATAAAATTAACTCATTACCTCCCACACTCCCCATTTTTTTTTTTTGTAATTAAAAAAAAATTAAAAAATTTACAATTAAAAAAAATACATAAATAGTTACCTTAGGGACTGAACTTTTTAAATATTTATGTCTAGAGGGTATAACACTGTTACTTTATAAACTATGGGCTTGTAATTAGGGATGGACGCAAAACTGAAAAAAATGCACCTTTATTTCCAAATAAAATATTGGCGCCAAACATTGTGATAGGGACATAATTTAAATGGTTTTATAACCGGGACAAAAGGGCAAATACGTTTCATGGGTTTTAATTACAGTAGCATGCATTATTTAAAAACTATAATGGCCGAAAACTGAAAAATAATTATTTTTTTCCCCACATTTTTCCTATTTTCCCATTAAAACACATTTAGAAAAAAATAATTCTTGGCATAATGTCCCACCTAAAGAAAGCCTAATTGGTGGCGAAAAAAACAAGATATAGTTCATTTCAATGCGATAAGTAATAATAAAGTTATAGACGAATGAATGGAAGGAGCGCTGAAAGGTGAAAATTGCTCTGGTGCTCAGGGGGTAAAACCCCTCAGTGGTGAAGTGGTTAAAGGGATTATATTTGCATAAATAAAAAATTATGGTTGTTTGTTTTCACAGCCAATCCTTAGTTTATGTTCAATCAAAGTTAGAATGAGCAGGTTAAAGGGGAACTGAAGTAAGAGGTATATTGAGGCTGCCATGTTTATTTCCTTTTAGGCAATACCAGTTGCCTGGAAGCCCTGCTGATCCTCTGCCTCTAATACTATTAGCCATATCCCCTGAACAAGCATGCAGCAGATCAGGTGTTTCAGACTTTAAAGGCAGATCTGACAAGACTAGCTGCATGCTTGTTTCTGGTGTTATTCAGATACTACTGCAGAGAAATAGACCAGCAGGGCTGCCAGGCAACTGGTATTGATTAAAAGGAAATAAATATGGCAGCCTCCGTATACCTCTCTCTTCAGTTCCCCTTTAACAAATAAGACTGCTGGTGAAAAATCCATGAAAGTGGATCCAGGTATTTGTATAGGCAGGGCCAGGCTGAAGGTGGGGCTCTGTGCACAAAGCCAAGAGGGGCGTATTCGTCTTCCTCTGCCCCGCCATCAAGGGCCACCTTCAGGGCAGTAAAACAGCCCAGCCAGGTTGGTAGTGCAAGGGACATGGGGAAGGGAGGGCCCGACTTCTTTCCTCCCTCCCTCTTCTCAGTCCCCCCTCCTGTGCTCCCCCCTAGATGCAGAGTTACGCACAGTGGGCAGGGTTTACAATAGAGTCTCACCTCATCCATGCTTCAGTCGCTAGAGTCCCCATTTGTCTTCTGCAGAGTTGTCCACTGTCTGCCTCTCTGATCTGAGAATCCGGAATTAGAGAGGGGGCAACGCTGCAGAAGACAGGACCACTAGCGACTGAAGCCTGGAGGAGGTGAGTTTCTATTGTAAACCTTGCCTGCTGAGCATAACTCTGCATATTGGGTGAGCACAGGAGGGAGGCGGATCACCAGATGACCACCCACAATACTATATGCGGCCCACTACTTGGAATCTCTAGTGCTGGGTAACCTTGTCTTGGCCCTGTGTGTAGGTATACTTTTTTAGACCCAAACCTTATTAGCATCAAGCCCGCAGCAGGTTGGATTCACTACCTACGCCTTCTATTCAGCGCTACAGCTGGTCAGGTCCTTTTCAGTCAATCCATCCTGCAATGATTCTGTTCAGTTGCATGGCTCTCAAATGGGAAAAAAATGGTGGTTCAACAGTTTGTAACAATTATATTTCCCCTTTAATGTTATTGGTTAATCCCACATTATGAGAGCTGTAGAAATGCTTGTTGTACTGATCCTATGCCATTTCCCTCCCTTTCCTGCAGGCGGTCGGACACGGTGGACAGTCACCTGCTGGACCTGTGCATCATGGTTTTCCGAGCGTCCCACGGTGGGGCGGGGAAAGTGATGTTGGGGCGCCTTATGGCGCACAGCAAAAGAGCCGTGAAAAAGTTTGTGGGCTGTGACGTCATGCTGGAACCCGGAGAATATGCCGTGGTGTGCTGCGCCTTTAACCACTGGAATACCATAAACCTGGGCTGCTCGTCCGTCGTTCAAGGTGAGTGTCCCTTTCCTTCAGGCTGTGTGTGAGGATGACTTATGAGGCGAGCCGTGAAAGCTGACCAATAATCCTATCTCATTTGTAGCTTCCAGTCCCACGGGCAGCAGTAATAACCGTCGCTCGGCTGGAGACCCCATGGGGTATGTCTTGGCCATCTATAGTTCCCGTCTCGTCATGGTCGAGCAAGTGGAAGCACAGCCAACGACGCTTGCAGACGCCATCATCCTGCTGACAGAAGACAAGGGGGAGCGGCATGAGGTGAAGGCACGCTGGGATAATTTACTGCCTGTCTGCAGAGATCAATACTTCATTACTTCTCACACATCACTTCCCTCTTCTCAGTCTTGCTTATGTCTAACAACCGTTATTGGCCGTTTCCCTTAGTCCCTGCTTTGGGTACGATAATACCCTTGTACTGGCATGTAGATTAGCACTGATGAGCTCCTGCATCCTCTTCTATTCCTTCCACAGGGCCGTGAGGGGATGACCTGCTATTATCTGACACACGGATGGGCGGGGCTTATCGTGGTTGTGGAAAACCGGCACCCCAAGTCCTACTTGCACATTCAGTGTGACTGCACAGACAGCTTTAACGTGGTCTCTACCCGAGGCAGCCTGAAAACCAGCGACAGCGTCCCACCGCTTCACAGGTGAGCCGCACATGACATCATCGGATCGAGATGCGTGGTTAAAGGACCGCTATCATGAAAATCTGTAAAATTATATATACATGCATATACAACATAAATTTCCCTCAGATTCACGGGGGGGGGGGGGGGGGGGGGAACAGAGACATGGCTAGAGACCATACAGGGAGTACCCTGCAGGTCGACAATGTGTGTTGGCAGGCGCTCGCAAGCATTCGCCGTAAAAAGCACATTTTTGGGGAAAGACAAAGTATGTTTTATACAGTGGCACATATGTTAAATCTTACTGCCCCTGCTGCTCTTTTGCATACCTAAAGGAGATGAGGACTTTGCTTTAGTGATTGTCTCCCCCTGCTGCCAGGACTGCAATAGTGCACTTTATTTTCAGCAGGCCTTGCGCCCAATAGCTCACATTTATGCTAGACTGCACAAACACTGCTCACCGACTTATGGGATTTTGTTGCCCTGGGAAGGTTATCTTAAAGGACATCCAGGGTGAAAATAAGCTGATGAGATAAACAATTGTATCTATCCTCCTGCTCCCAAAAATGACTTTTTTAAAGATATATTTAAATCTATTTTTTACATTTTTACTGTTTCATTGTCTCTGCTCAATAACACCTTCATTGAAGTATGCCAAAGCTCAAATCTATGAACTATTGTCCCTTTTTATTTCTTTCCTGCTCTCAGAAGCCATTTATGGACCGGAAAGTGTTTTATGGCTGTAATTCCTTATCCGTGAGGGTTACGCAATAGTCTGACCCTGTTTCGACCTGAACGGAAACTTTCACTTGCATACCTGATGTTTAAGTCTTTCAGGAAGAGAAAGAAAAAAAAAAAGGAACACAGCATAGTTATTTGTGTGCTTGGCACTGTACATACACGTCTATCTTATCATGTCACGTCACTTCGGTTGTCCTTTAACCACTTAAGGACCACGTGATTTTCTTCTAATCGGTGCTGCGTGGACTCTCCAGCCCGCAGCACCGATCAGGAAATAGCCAGGGCGATCAGACTTCCCCCCTTTTTTCCCCACTAGGGGGATGTCCTGCTGGGGGGGTCTGATCGCCGCCGGCTGCCCGCACTTTCCGGGGGGGGGGGGGGGCTCTTCAATGCCCCCCTCCGCAGCACTTTCCGCCCTCCCCGGCTTTCCCTCCCTCTCCCTTACCCTGTGAGCGGCGCAGGACGGAGTTCCGTCCTGCGCCGGATAGGATAGGCTTCTGCCTATCAGATGCCGGCGATCCCCGGCCAATCAGAGGCCGGGGATCGCCGATCTACATCACGGCGCTGCTGCGCAGCAGCGCCGTGTGATGTAAACAGCGGGGATTTCTTCCCCGGATGTTTACATTATGCGTGCGAGCCGCGATCGGCGGCTCGCACACTGTTCACGGAGACAGTCTCCGTGAACTGGCATGGAAGGGCCGTTGTTTCCGTTGTTTCCATGCTATACCACTAACGACCCGCCGACGCCTATGGGCCTTAGGCGGTCGTTAAGTGGTTAAGTGAAAAAATGTCTCCAGTTTAACTTACCTAGGGCTTCTTCTAGCTCAGTGTAGTCGTTCTGGACCCTGGCCGTTGTTCTGCTATGATCCCTGCATCCGTTGTGCCCCTTGAAGAAATTGCTGATCATTGGGGGGGAAGTAAAGGAGGCCCAGTAAAGTATTGTTGAAACTGTAACTGCAATAATTGCTAAATCTGTTCATTGTATGCATTAGTTGTACCATTATTGCTCTCCGCATATTATTGCTGCCTGCAATCCCGTATACAATGAGGCCCTATGATAGTCACATGATCTTCACATACTGACACTTGTGTTTCTTCCGCAGGCAGGTGCTGGTCATCTTATCACAACTGGAGGGCAACGCTGGCTTCTCAATCACCCATCGACTGGCACACCGGAAAGCTAATCAGGCTTCCCTGAATGACTGGATGTCCAGCAAGGGCACCCACAGCCCCCCTCTGTCCGCGGAGGTATCCGGCCTGCACGGCCCGCGTCCGCTATGACACACGCCCTCCTGGCCACATCCCATCATGGCTGGACTGCCCAGGTTCTGTGGGAGCACTTTAGGGACTGATTCCCGGAAAAATATACAACTACACTTGAAATCTACTCAGGACTTCAATCCTGTGTATACAGGGACCCTCCCCCACCCTCTAGTCCTGTCCACACTCCTTCTTCCATTTTGTTTATTTTTTTATGGGCCTCAGTATAAGCAGAAACGTGCCCCGTCAGTGATCCTGCTTTCTTATTCAAACTTCTCTAAATACAGCCATTCCCATCGTTTTATTTGTGTTTAGTGTGTCCTTTTCCCAGACAGGCGAGCCCATTCAACAAGGCAGTATAAAGAGAAAATGCAATGTTCCAAAGCAGCCAATCCAATCTTACCTTTAATCAGTCTAGGGCAATTAGTCCAATAACAGATCACTGGATTGGTTACTGTGAATTACTGGATATAGACTTAGTTTTGTTTGTTTTAATGAAGATGATTAGTAATACAGGGGAGGTTGCTTGATATAGATCGGGCCAGAGTGCAGGTGACTGGCTGCTGGAGAATCAATGAGCCCGTTCTGTAATTATGGCTGGAGAAGATTGGGTAAATGCCTAGCTTAAACTAACTAATTTACAGCTTGAGCTCTAAAAACCTTCCTATGCACTGCCTGATGCATCGCCATAGAATTCACTGGGGCATATTTATCAAGACCTGCAGAAGGGCGGAGAAATCACCTAGAGCAACCAATCACTATTCTTCTATTTCACAGCTGAAACCTGATTGGTTCTTAGGGGCACCTTCTCCTCCCCTACTAAATCCACCAGTGAGTTCTCCTGTGATGAAGTCTGTGCAGCTGAGCATGACTGAAGCTTGGATAAAACAGAACCCGCCTCAGTAACAGAACTCCTCCCCCGAGATACAGATTTACCTGAGAGACACATACCCTCCTCCATCATACAGAACTCCCCCCATTATGCAGAACTCCTCTCCTCATACAGAACTTCCCCATCATACATAACCTCCCCCCCCCCCTTCCTGAGCACTCCCCCAATATGGAGTAAAAAAAAAAAAAAAAAAAAAAGCTGGCCATACAAAGATTTTGTCAGCACAGTGTTGATGTTCAAGTGACAAGTGATGTACTGACTTTGATCAGCCAGTCAGAAGCTTACAAACCACTCATGTCAGAAGCCAGTCAGAAGCTTACGAACCACTCATGTGATTGTGCCATTTCCTCACCTATTCTATTCCACACAGAAGGCAGCAGTAACACCCTAATTACTACACATCAAGGAAAAAGTAGCTAAGCAAGGCAATTTCATTCCAGTAGGAAATGGAGGTGCGATCAGCCAAATTAAAGCCCAAAACTGCCGATCGGTTGTCTGGCAGGGCGGGTTAATTAACTCCCTGGCTTCGATTTGCTGGTGCTACTGCCTTTTCTTGTTGAACTAAAATGTTCATGCTTGCTAAATCTGGTGTACACCACTGCACACGGGATTGTTTTTGTGAGTTTCTGGATGGCAGGTCACAGTTATGTAATATCTGTCAGTTTCAAATCCTCTTCTGTCCTTACATCATTTACCCTATCCAATTCAGTATGAGAAACTGCTGAGCTCTACTGCATTAGAGAATAGATACACATCTCAGGAAATATCTGACAAGGCCATCATCCCAAAGCATGATCGCCCACTAGGCAAGTGCCTTGGGCCTTGCACATGTCAAACCCTCTTCACCTGCAATTACCACAATGGGGAGCCAAAGCTACTACCTTGCTTAGGGCTGCATTTCATCTTAAAGGATACCTGACCCAAGGCAAAGCTATCTATGGCAACCACAGAGGTGTGTTCATGCTGGATCCACATACCTCTGTGCATTGTCCTTTCCTCTCCTCGTTCCCTTTGATCCCCGTAATCACTCCTTGATAAATTTGTCTTTTGGCTAAAATTAAATTTTTAGACAGGAAGTGGCAGGATTGCTTTGATGTTCCCTCCTATCACCCTCCCACTCCCTCTTCCCTACCCCATTCACTCCCCTTCAGAGGAGGGTGATAGGAGGGAACATCAAAACAAGCCCACCTCTTCCTGTCTGATATTTTTACTTTAGCCAAATGTCAAACTTATCAAGGCATGGCAATGGGCGCTGTGGGAGATCAGAGGTATGTCGATCCAGCGTGAACATAGCCCTGTGCTTACCTTAGGTAGGTTTTCCTCTGGTTAGCTGTCCTTTAATCCATCTCTGTGTCTGCCTGACAGTGAAGAGAGGTCTCTGGAGGAGTTTCTGTTCCCCAGCTGAGTAAATGATCATTGCATCAACTCAGAAAGAGCATGATTTTACCAAGCTTCAGATCATGCACAGAGCTGTGATGTGACCCCTGGCCTTAGAGCTGTCATGTGACCCCTGGCCTTAGAGCTGTCATGTGACCCCTGGCCTTAGAGCTGTCATGTGATCCCTGACCTGATTTTAGAGCACTTTTAGCAGTTTCATGCAATAATAACATCTTTGTGTTGTTTTACTGGCAGAAAAATGCAGCCATTTTAGCCATTCTGCAGCCATCTTGTACCTCTGAAAACAGGGTAGAAAGCTATAGAATTATTTTTACAATACAGAGAATATAGTACACATTTTAAAAGAAAACTACATCACCATTGTTCTACTTTATAACCTATGACTCTCGGCACCGAAGCTTCGAATCAAAATCATTGTAAACAATTCATTTAGAGTCCTATGGCATCATGGTTGCGATAAAAATGTGACTGCTTCATCTGGATTCAAATCAAGGATTTGTTGGAAAATCCGAATAACAAAGACTCGAAGGAAGGTCCATTTTGAATCCCAGATTACAACCATACTTCAACTTTTTCCTGAGGTTTTGAAAGGATGAAGGCATCTTAAAGTTCTGAAAATGGAGTCGCCTCGACTGGGAGAGCTACGCTGCTGGATGATAGATTATTATAGTATATTGACTTGTATGATGTACAGAAATCGGGCTTCTGTAAAAGGCGGGGGGACGCTTGAGGGCTTTGCTGCTTTCATGCTTTGAGTCTCAGGGAAAGAAGGGCTTGCTCACTCATCCTGCTCTATCTAGAAGTCAACCTTTTTTCTCCCAACGCTGCTCCTCACTCACCTGAAACCCATACACTGGGATGTCTTATTATGTCTATCGTATATATGCAGAACAGGTCTGTTGTCGCTGTATAATATCTTAACCCTTCTGAGGAATGACTGTCAGCTAGAATCTGATTGGTTGCTAGGGCCTGCCCCTCCCAGTTTTTATACTTTCTATTTTTGTAACACATTGTTGATGTATCAGCTAGATAGTTTAGTAGCTGAGAGGATACCTGTCTGGCCTATGCAGCATGGACTTGTAGCTGCCACAATTTGACTGCAATTCCAGTAATATTATCCAGTGCAGCTGCTAATGACTGTGACTTGCTATTAGAAACTTGCAACTGCCAAGACACATCATGTAGCCAGGTACAAGTCTCTGTTGCCAAGCAGCTCAAGTACTGTAGTTCCTCTACTGGCCAAACATAGATAGATTTTAGTGCAACCTTCATTTTATCTTTCTGCACATCATTCACGTGACCTGTATTGGTCTATACAGATGAACCGTGGTCTTCCCCTCAGTTTGCCACCTTAAGATGGAAGGGGAGTGGCGGTTTGCAGTCAGGAAGGAAGTGATTGCCCAGCCACACCCCCTCCCTGTGAGGGCCATGTGGAGGACTGGACTGATCAGCTGCAGCATGAGTCACATGACTGCTCTGCAGAAGTTTAAAATTGGGAATGTAGAGGGATTTATTTTAGTCTTAAAGCGCGTGGCCAGCTTAATATTTAAGATCATTTTATACCTTGAAACTGCAGCTGGTATAAAAGGCTGTGTTTGAGTACCTTTCTATCAGTCCAGATCCTTTGTTATGCACTCAGGGAACCCAGCATTCTCTGGCCAATACTGAACTAAGACATGACCTCTCTGACTTGGAGTTCTGTCCTCCAATCCTCTGACCTCTAAGACCATTGCAATTGGCTGTTCCAACAGGAAGGGGTGGGGCAGGGCAGACCACCACATCAGAAAAGGCAAAGGAATGATTTCACTTGGGTTTGTTTGAGGACTCTGAAAAATAGATTTGACACAGTAGTGCCCATATGCACATCAATTTTCCCATTTGATTCCTGGCAGAGTTATTCAATGTAATAAGATGTGCTGGCAACCGATTCCCCCAAGATATATGATTGATCGGATTTCAGTTGATTCTGACCAAAAATCAACAGTGTCAGGCATTATAGAAAACCTAGTTTAACCGCAGTGGGGCAGGAGCAATAGTCAGTCAATCGGCCGTAGGGTTGTACTGCATCGAACTATGCAAAGTGATGGTTCAATCAATAGATACTGTGCTGGATTATATTGAAAATCGATATATGTGTGGTAGGAATTGCTTCCTCTCTCCTCAGAGAGGAATCAATCATTTTGGTACATGGCCAGCTTTATAGAGGTGCTTGCAGACATCTTGTGGTATCCACGCCCATGCAGCAGTGTCAGTTTACATACACTGACAGCTTGACTTTTAGATTGGCTGTTGGAGAGCTTTATAGAGATGTGCCACTGGTAAATTATTGCTCGACACTAGCTCCCTCACAGTGTATTAAAAAAAAAAAAGGTATAGTACATTAACTTTTCTGATGCCCACCTGCAGTATAGGAATGCACCATAATTTGAAACCAGGCACTGCCTTCCACGTCTTTTATCCACATCAGAGGGAGCATCTTTCTGAGCCTTCCTCAGGGGCTGGATCTGTGTATGCCTTCCTCAGGGGCTGGGTCTATGTACCGTCTCCTCTGGGCTGGGTCTATATGTACTGTCTCCTCAGGGGCTGGGTCTATATGTACTATCTCCTCAGGGGCTGGATTTATGTACGCCCTCCTCTGGGGCTGGGTCTACATACTTCCTCCTCGGGGGTTGGATCTATGTACAAAGACCTATGTGTGCATAAACCCAGGACCTCGGGGTGTGATGTCCTACTTCTGTACAATTAAAATTAGCAAATGTAGAAGCACGAAGAGTCCTAGTAGGCCCTGGGAGAAGGTAATGTAAAATACCTTTTACAATCCACTAGTTGCGGAGAAAGGGGGGTAATATTTCACTAAAGGATGGAAAATGGCTTTATTTAGATTCTAGAGTAAAAGTTTACCACTTTCCAGAGATGACTGCTCAGTCATAAATAGTCCTCAGCTGGTTAACTCTCACAGAGAAGCAAAGGCTGTGTACAGCCTGAGCCCTCATCTGAGATCAGCTATGGCCATTAGAGAAAGCTGCTGCGATAGATATATATATAAATCTAATACTACCTCCCCTAAGAATTAGTACCACTCCACACGGCTGATTTCAGACGATCACTGAGGCTTCACACTCTCCTTCATGCCTCACCGGAGTTTATAAAGTGAGGTCTCTAAATGACAGGATGTGTTATCTCAGCTACAAATCTTTTTTGGGAGGCTATTTACTATAAAAAAAATTGACTCAACCTTCTATGCACAATAAAAAAGGATAAATACTTCTGCACCAATTCGTAGATTCCACTGTCCATCTTAGCGACCGTCCCAGCCAGTCAGTGCGAAGTCACACCTCCCTGCCGGAGACTAACAGCTGTGATAGGCTATTGGTCAGCAGGAAGGCATGACTTCAGTTGATAGAGCAATCAACCCTCCCATATGACTAAAGTGGGAGGAGATGGATAAGGTTCTATGAATTAATACACCAGGTATTTTCTTTTATCCACATGAATCTACATTTAAAAAATATATATATTTTTATGCTTAATTCATTTCACATAATGCTCTATCTATTCTGAACTGGCGCTGTACTTTTAGTTTCATCTCAATTTGACATCTATGTTCCTACTGGGAAGATTACCCCTCATTTCCTGTCTCTGTGACCCATTTCCTGTCCCTGTGACCTCCATGATTTCATTGTGAATCATGGAGGTCCAAGGAACAGGAAGTGAGAGTCAAGATGTGTTTTAGAGACAAAAAAGTTGAGACGTTCTTTCAGATGGTTACATAGACGGCAGCATAATCCTTATAAAGGTCCCAGTGTTTTTCACCCTTTCAAAAATTAAAGCAATGTTTAGTTGGAGTTGGGTTTTAAAAACTACCTTTTGATTTCAGTTTAGATCTTTCTGCGGGTTTCAAAAATTGTCAGGAATTTTCATTGCCCATTTTTATGAAGCCATGACTACAGTACATTGTTTGGTGTACAGAGCAACCCAAAGTTTCCATCTGCCTGCATGTGTAATTTTCTGCACAAAGCAGGAGGTATTATTTTTACGTAACATTGTTCTCATTAGGTTTACAGAGGCAAACCTTTTGTTTCTATGCACAGATGCCCTGTATCTCTTTCTATGCCTGGAATATAGCAGAGTGACCCTCCCATGTACCATATCCATGTAAGAGCTTATTGCAACCCACGTTAATCTGTATATATACGTGGCAAAACAAGATGAGAAAAACTGTGTACAGGGCAAGGATTTTACTAGACCTTATGTCAGATTCCTAGCTGCAGTCAGAGTTCCTCTTTAAAGCTATGAACAAGTCCAATATTTTCAACATGTCTGATTGATAACATTCAGTGTCATTTATATACATTAACATGGTATGTAAGGGTTGATGAACAATGTCCATACTTTACACTTATGCAGACCTGCTTTCACTATGTATTAATTAGTTATAGTGATGTTGTTCAGACATCAATGTCCTACACTTTTTAAAAGCCTCTGCTGGCCATCTATAGTTTTGCCTTAAAGGAGAAAACTACCCCACGCTATTCAGCAGCACGGGTATCCTGCCACTGTCTGACGCCACCTAGTGGAGATTATGGGCTCCTGGCTGATAGTTGGGCACTCGCCATACCTCCGGTTTGCTACATCTTAAGAACACTTGTAGTTGATTGACCACTGACTTCTATAGGCATCTACAAGAGTCTGAAGTCAATTGATTTAGCAGTGGAAGCCACCAGCCAGAAGTGCAGCCAACGGCTGGGACACCGCTACTTCGAGCAAGCGCACCCAGCAATGGCCGCCAGACAGGCACATCACATGCATTCACTGCAGTCCTACTTTACAAAGAAGCAAGATGGCTGCCACAGATAGTAATTAACATGGCAGTCATTGCGCCTCTGTGACCAACTATGCATCCAAAAACACTGGTTTTTATAGCACAGATATAGTTTAGCTTAATATTTTGAAACACTCCATGTGCAGATGGTGATTTTAGCTCTGATATGTACAAGGATATGATGTAATCATGAATGGGAATTGCATTCACCCCTCCCCCACCCATGTGTAAATGTACCTTCTTTTTCAGCTTGCGTACAGGGTGCTGTCAAAGTAAACTGAACTCAAAGGTCCGTGTACACTAACTGAAATGCTGCAATTTTAGGACTTGGGGTACACGAACCTTTGAATTAACATTAGCTTTAAGGCCGTTTAAAGTAAGGTGATCCGTTTTTTCAGGTATACACATACCTTTTGCAGTTTTGAGGTTAGGTTGATGTTAGAAAGTAAACTGACGTCAAAGGCCTTATTTTGCTTTCATGCTACAGATCAACTCAGCTCTGTATACTATTAAGGCAGAGAACTATTTTCTTTTACTTTCTGATCGACCATTACTGATAATCCATGCCCTGCACTGTAATTGATTAAAAGCTCGGAATAACTAGCAGCAGAGCGGTCACTTTAGGAAAAAAAACGTATTTTTATTCCCTTATTGCTGCTATATCATAGATGCATATTTACTCATTGCCATTAGGTGGTGCTGTTGTACCATCATGATAAACTTCAGTTGCAGATAATATTTGTATTCAGCCATACCTAAGAGATTCATTTGTGACCGTGGCCATGATGGTTTTCTTTCACTCATCCCATTTATCTGCTAACCAGATGAGATATAATACAAATCCTATGCAGCATGGGTCAGAGAAAGATTGATTGATGATAATAGATTACACAGCTGAAATACAATGTATGTAATATGTTCTACCTGCCCTACAATTTATAATTCAGTTCAGGCAGTCTGTGATTCCGATAGCCTAGCAATCCATCTCAACCAGCAGTGTTTACCTCTTTGTAACAACCTGGGCAAAGCCCCACCTCCTGTCTTCTGATTGGATAGCACAGATCAGCAGTTAGAAGATGGTCATGTCTAGGAGATCTCAAGAAAGAAGCATGTGATCAGTTTGGTCAGGTGATAGGTATGTAAGTCTCTGATTTGTTAGGCATGATCACGTGCCAAAGCAGGGAGTGATCACAGCAAATCAGAGCTTTGCAAATCTGTCAGCTGCTCAAACCAATCACATGTTTCTCCTAGACATGACCATCACCACTGATGAGTAGTCATTCTGCTTCTCTTGGGGTGAAGCTCAGTCACCAATGATGGCCATACACATGGCGATACAATTGTTCAGTTCTGTGCTTGTTTTTCTTGAATTGTTGGAAAATGAGGGGTTTTCAGTTTTTCCCATGTGACGTCCATTTCGATATCGGAAATTTTAGCACTGCCTTATTATTGGGAAAGACCAGAAGCAACCTCTTTCACTGAAAAATGGAATGAAATCGAAATACAAGCATTGCCATGTGTATGGTCACCTGTAGGGATGGTCAGTGAGATGGAAATAATTTCGAGTTCATGCAGCATTATGCAAATTTTGCATGCAAATTTATGCATCTTAAAAATGAACCAATTAAACCCTGCTGAGGTTAAATTCCATTGGTCCTTTTTCAAGCTTCCTAAATTTGTATACAAAATTTGCATAATCATGCATCAACGGAAAATTATTTGCATCTCATTGACCATCCCTGCAGTGGCGATGGTCGGTAAGATGCAAAAAATAATTCTAGCTTGCATGTTAATTGTATGCAGATTGGAATTGGGCCAATCAAAAACAAGCATCAAGAACATTTGATTGGGTAAATTCTCAGCTGCATACAATCTGCATTACATTTGAACACTAATTGCAATTATTTGCATCTCATCCAGTAAGCAGTACGGCAAATTGGGGTGATCAATGAGATGCAAATATTTTTCAGTTTATGCAAATGATGTAAATTTTTATGCAAATCAAGTCCCATCCAGGTTTACATTGATTGTTCCATTTTGAAGCTGCATATATTTGCATAAAAATTTACATAAACTCTGAAATATTTGCATCCCATTGATCTTCCTTTGCAGTAAATAAGGACTGGCTCAGCACCGCCCTCTGTCTGCCAGCCTAAACGATGCTGCTGTGAAGGGGTCAACTGTGTATATAATTGTTGGAATCATTTTTTTTTTTTATTGCTTACATTAATTCATTTTTTTATATAAATATTTGCGTTGATTTCATTTTTTCTCTGCTATAGCATTATAGGAAACATCAGATTATTTTCATTTTCTGTGCCAGCTTAAGTTGTTTTCCCCATTGAGAATTAGGCTGTGTTGGCCGCAGTGATGCGGTAAAGCCACGTGTGGGCGCTCGCTGACCAGGGAAACTGCGGCGATGTATTATCGAAGGTCGCACTTAACACAGAGCTGCTTAATGAATTCAATGGACGACATCCTGCTGTCATTGTTCTGTTTGTATTTTTACTGTTTGTCAACCTCTCAGTCCTATAAGTGTCCGCTCCCCCACCCCCCTCCCCGTTTCTGACAGCCGTCTGTTGGGGTCCCTGGTCTGTCTCTTGTCGGCCACAACTGGGAAATCTTTGAAACTTGTATATATTGTTCAGCTGTAATATGACAGAATGCTATTTTATCAGCTTATATACTCAGATTGTATAGATAGTTACATTTTTGGGTGGCCCACGCTCCCATCTCAGGTTCTTTCGGACCAAATAAAGATTTTGTTTTTTAAAACTTGTTTCGCGATATTTTGTTTTCAGGCATATTGATATTTGGAAAGTTTGTCCTTTATAACTTGTAGCCCAATCTCAGTAGAAAAGAAAAAAAAAATCCAGAAATTAACATCTGTTTGCTATTCTCTGTAAGGGCTGGTGCACACCAAGAGTGCTCCTGAGTGCTTTTAAAAATGCCATTGCTTTGAAAAGTGCTTGGCTAATGTATTCGAATGGGATGAAGCACACCAGAGCGATGAGCTTTTTTCCCAAACACAAACGCGGGTCCTGCAGCATTTGCTGACTTCTCAGGTGATTCAGCCTCCATGTTAAGTATAGGAAAGTGGAAAATCGCTCTGAGAAGCGCTAGAAAGGCCCTTTTCCACTGCACAGCTGAATCTCAAAATTGCAAATCGCTAGTGATTTTTAACCACTTGAGGACCCACCCTTTTCCCCCCTTAAGGACCAGCGCTGTTTTAGCTGATCTGTGCTGGGTGGGCTGTGCAGCCCCCAGCACAGATCAGGGTGCAGGCAGAGCGACCAGATCGCCCCCCTTTTTTCCCCACTAGGGGGATGATGTGCTGGGGGGGTCTGATCGCTCCTGCCTGGGTGTTGCGGGGGGGGGGGGCACCTCAAAGCCCCCCTCCGCTGTGACATTCCCCCCTCCCTCTACCTAGCTTCCCCCCGGAGATCCGAGGCTGCACAGAAAAAGTTAATTGAATTTGTCCATGTTAAGTATAGGAAAGTGGAAAATCGCTCTGAGAAGCGCTAGAAAGGCCCTTTTCCACTGCACAGCTGAATCTCAAAATTGCAAATCGCTAGTGATTTTTAACCACTTGAGGACCCACCCTTTTCCCCCCTTAAGGACCAGCGCACAAAGTTTACTCCTTGTTCACATTAAGGGCCCGTTCAGACTGCAAAACGCGGACAGCCACGCATGCAGAACGCAACGCGTACGAACGCACGCCATCCGCGTTCGTATGCGTTGCGTGGCTGATCCCATCACTGAAAAGTGAATGGGACAGCCGCGCGTTTTTGTAAAATCTGCGTGCAGCATGCGTTCCCGGACCGCACAGGTCCGGAACGCATGCAGTGTGAACATCAGAAAGTGCACTCTATGCACTGTCTGATGTCCTGCGTGTCGGGCCACCCGCACGCGTTTCCAAAACGCGGCTGGAAACGCGTGTAGTGTGAACGGGCCCTTACTGTATGGAGAGCCAAAGGGCCCATATGCAATTCTCTTTTTCTCCTGAGTTTTCCTCTAGGTCAGGGCTGCCCAATAGGTCGATCGCGATCTACCGGTAGATCGCGACCGCCTTCTCTGTAGATCGCGGCCTCTTGGCTGCGTCTCATTAAATTTTGCGGCCAGCAGCATGTTTAGCTGCCGGCCAATAAGAATGCAGGGGAGAAGACGTGGCGAGCAGAGAGGGAGGAGAGAGGCGGCGCGGCCGCTACGTCATGGCTGGGGGCGGCGCCGGGCAGCCTGCAACGTGCGTGCTTGTAACATGCCCGGCACCGCCCCCAGCCATGACGTAGCGCTGCGCGGCCTCTCTCCTCGCCGCGTCTTGCCGTCTTCTCCCCGACATTCTTATTGGCCAGCGGCCTGCCTGCCGGAGGTTCCAGGAGTCCAGAGGACCCTGGCTAACCTACGCAGCAGGTACATATACCTGGCTAAGCTACACTGAGGGCCCCTATACCTGGCTAAGCTACACTGGGGGCCCCTATACCTGGCTAAGCTACACTGGGGGCCCCTATACCTGGCTAACCTACACTGGGGGCCCATAGGACAGGCTAACCTACACTGGGGGCCCATAGGACAGGCTAACCTACACTGGGGGCCCATATGCCAGGCTAACCTACACTGGGGGCCCCTATACCTGGCTAACCTACACTGGGGGCCCATATGCCTGGCTAACCTACACTGGGGGCCCATATGCCAGGCTAACCTACACTGGGGGCCCATATGCCAGGCTAACCTACACTGGGGGCCCATATGCCAGGCTAACCTACACTGGGGGCCCATATGCCAGGCTAACCTACACTGGGGGCCCATATGCCAGGCTAACCTACACTGGGGGCCCATATGCCAGGCTAACCTACACTGGGGGCCCATATGCCAGGCTAACCTACACTGGGGGCCCATATGCCAGGCTAACCTACACTGAGGGCCCATATACCTGGCTAACCTACACTGGCGGCCCATATGCCTGGCTAACCTACACTGGGGGCCCATATGCCTACACTGAGGGCCCATATGCCTGGCTAACCTACACTGGGGGCCCATATGCCTGGCTAACCTACACTGGGGGCCCATATGCCTGGCTAACCTACACTGGGGGCCCATATGCCAGGCTAACCTACACTGGGGGCCCATATGCCAGGCTAACCTACACTGGGGGCCCATATGCCAGGCTAACCTACACCGGGGGCCCATATGCCTGGCTAACCTACACTGGGGGCCCATATGCCTGGCTAACCTACACTGAGGGCCCATATGCCTGGCTAACCTACACCGGGGGCCCATATGCCTACACTGGGGGCCCATGTGCCTGGCTAACCTACACTGGGGGCCCATATGCCTGGCTAACCTACACTGGGGGCCCATATGCCTGGCTAACCTACACTGGGGGCCCCTATACCTGGCTAACCTACACTGGGGGCCCATATGCCTGGCTAACCTACACTGAGGGCCCATATGCCTGGCTAACCTACACTGGGGGCCCATATGCCTGGCTAACCTACACTGGGGGCCCATATGCCTGGCTAACCTACACTGGGGGCCCCTATACCTGGCTAACCTACACTGGGGGCCCATATGCCTGGCTAACCTACACTGAGGGCCCATATGCCTGGCTAACCTACACTGAGGGCCCATATGCCTGGCTAACCTACACTGGGGGCCCATATACCTGGCTAACCTACACTGAGGGCCCATATGCCTGGCTAACCTACACTGAGGGCCCATATACCTGGCTAACCTACACTGAGGGCCCATATACCTGGCTAACCTACACTGAGGGCCCATATACCTGGCTAACCTATACTGAGGGCACGTAACCTATGCTGCAGGCACATACACCTGGCTAGCCTACGTCGGGGGGGGGGGGGGGGGGCGTGCTTAGCATTTGGGACGTTGGTAGATCTGGCCTCGGCAAATTTTAAAGTAGCTCGCAAGCCGAAAAATTGTGGGCACCCCTGCTCTAGGTGATATTTTTAAACTTGTCAATAAAATACCTTTTAAGCCCCCAGAAAGCAAGAAAATACTCAATAATTTTGATAATACTTTTCACCTTTTACTACTTTTCGAAGATGAAAAATGATCTCCCAGGAGAAAACTCAGGTGAAAATGGGAATTGCATATCAATGTGTGAGATACATCATGGTGGGAGATAAATCATGAGTCAAGTCAAATAAGGAGAGATTAAGTGAGCTAATAAGGGATAATACAACAGAAAAGCTTTGCGAATCAGCCCCAGTCTGTGTAAAATAAAATGTTTCCATAGTTGATTAAATAAAAATGGCTGTTCATTTCCAGATGACCCTGGTATATATTAGTTTTGGATATCATGGAAAGTTACCGGTAAGTTATTGTGAATTTTTTTCTGCAGTCTGAGTCCATCGCAGAGTTTTTTTCTTTCACTTCCTGTTTCTGCGACCTCCATGGTCTTTGATCGTGTTCATCTGAATCCCGGCAGTCTTGGGGACAGGGAATGAGATGAGAGAAATGAGTTTACAGTTAGAACAGGAGAGATTTACATACTACCTGCCAGTGAGCGAAGTCCGGACTATAATAATAATCCAGAAGGGTCTTGTTCCTCTCCATACCTTCACAACTGACATACTATAACTAAAAAGAGATAAAAATGGAAATTGAGAGCCCGCTATAGTATAGAGTGATGAGGTATACTCACAAGTGTGCGTTACCAACATTCACATACAATGCATAATGTTTAGGCTTTATAGATTTGATTTTCACATACAATGAAGAATGTATAGCATATATAGTCTGAGCTTGTTTGTTGGTGCCCCCAGCTGCTCCTGTTTTATTGCCAGAAGACGTGGGCTTGGTACGAAACACGTTGCATTTTTGGAGTATACAGTTAAAGAACTTATGCTGTTAGATCTTGTACTGATTCTTCAATGGCGAGGTAAGTGCTACTTCCGCCAGTATTTATTCATTTTAAAGCGATATTAAACTGACATAATATTCAATAAAAATGTGTTTTGCTACTTTGTTCATATCCCGTACAGTTATCATATTTTCTTTTGTGCATAAGTATTCATTTAGAAATGACAAGTTCCCAAAGTACAGTTTTATTTGCTCTGAAAGCTGCCATTGCATTTCATTCATAACAGTTGTATTTATATTGTAATGTACCCAGTAATGATTTCTGAGCAGTGTATCAGTTCTGGACACATTAGAAAAAGTTTCTGCACAGTCAGGGAATGTTTACATTCCTCTCTGCTACAATTAAGGAAACACAAGATAATGTTATCACCAGTTCAGATGTGGATCTTCCTGCAGGGAACATTGTATTGAAAAAAGTTAAATTCCTGTGTTTTAACCCTTTGAATGCTGTTCTGCTAAAAAAAATAATTGTGGCAGTATATTATATGCTGTAAATAATCTTTAAGAGCAAATAAAAAATGCTGGGTTTTATACCACTTTAACCCCTAGCCGACTGCTCCATGCCAAGTGGCGTGAATGCGGCGGCAGCCCCAGGACCACTCCACGCCAATTGGCGTGAATGGCTGCGGGCGGGGATTGCAGGAGATTGTGCGCGCATCTCCACATGAATGACAGAGCTCCGCTCCGCCTTCAGTCTCCCAGCGCCGCTCGGAGACTGTTAGACAGCGAAATCGTTGTACTGGGGAAACCCCTGGCAGACACAAAAGTGATCCTGAAGCCTATGACAGCCAATCACACTGATTGGCTAGCGGAGGGAGGGAGAAATAAATAAATGTAACTAATAAATATTAAAAAAAAACATCTGGGGAGCGATCAGACCCCACCAAAAGAGAGCTCTGTTGGTGGGGAGAAAAGGGGGGGGGGGGAATCACTTGTGTGCTGAGTTGTGTCGCCATTCAGCGAGCCCTTAAAGAAGAACTGTCGTGAAAATCTTCAAATTTAAAACACATACAAATACAAAGTACATTTCTTTCTGAGTAAAATGAGCCACAAATTACTTTTTTCCTATGTTGCTGTCACTTACAGTAAGTAGTAGAAATCTGACATTACTGACAGGTTTTGGACTAGCCCATCTTCTCATAGGGGGGGTTCTCAGGGTTTTCTTTATTTTTAAAAGCACTTAGTGCATGGCAGTTGCTCCGTCCAACTGCCAAAATAGTGTGCAGTGAGCAGGGAGGCTGGCCAGCATCTTTGTATTAATCATTTTCAAGGAATGTCTTTATAAAGAATAAAGGCCATGCTAAGAATCCCCCATGAAGAGATGGACTAGCCCAAAACCTGTCGGTAATGTCCGATTTCAACTACTTACTGTAAGTGATAGCGACATAGGAGAAAAGTAAGTTCTAGCTCATTTTACTCTGGGTGAAATGTTCTTCTTATTCGTATGTGCTTTAAATGTCAAGATTTTCGTGACCGTTCCTCTTTAAAGTTGCAGTGGCCCAATTAGGAAAAAATGGCCTGGTCTCTAGGGGGGTTTAACACCACGGTCCTCAAGTGGTTAACTTTGTTTTTATCTGATTGGTGCCTCCATTTACCTACTTACAATGACATAATTAAATGACAGTTTTGCCCTATCACTGGGCCAGCAATAGAGAATTCTGGTAAAAATGCAGTGATGGCATCTATATTAGCATTAAATGTCGATGTTCGATTAGAGTCACAGTCATTGGTCGCAACTTGCAGCATCTATGGACCATCTTGTGCGCCCCGCGCTAATTTCCCCTAGTTTATATCAGATGGTCACCGTACCAGCCTTGGGGTTGAATGTCCGTTAATGTCAATGTGGTATTCCTTCCCATGACTTGTACACACTAGTATGATGAGAGAGCTTGCATCTGAGAACACCAGGAAGGGTCACTGGAATAGAATTTTATAATTGATACCTTTTTTATGAAATTATCCTTTATAAATTATAATCTGAAAAACCTTTAAAGTGGGCCTGAACTCTTGCACAGGACAGACGAAAAACAGAGAGAAATGCACCCTGCATGTATTTAGAGAGTTTAGCCAGTCTAATGCCCTCTCATCTGTGTCTAATTACAAATTGTTATTTGATCTCTCCCCATGTCACCTGACTGCCACGGCAGATGAGATCCTTTGAAAGCACAGGATGTTAACAATATGTCTGCTTGAAAGCAGGAAGTCGAAACTGTGCAGATTTATTGTAGGATTTGTATCAGCTGTAAGTTATTATGCTGTTGCAAATCTTTGAGCGCAGAGAGGAAGTTCTGAGTTCTAGTCCGCTTTAAACACTCTCTTTAGCCAGCTGTCCAGCTCTGCTGGTCACAGTCCAGAATTACACAGCTCAGTCACAACTACTGATAGAACGAAGGAGGCTCGCAGGCTGTTCACGGAGACACCCTCCATGAACTGACATGGGTTTCCATGTAATTCCACTTATGACCTGCCGCCGCCTATCGCCGTTAGGCGGCCGTTAAGTAAACGCATGACGTAGCTGCATATGAATATTACATACTTACCTCACTATCAGTTCCTCTCAGAAGCTCACCATTTTCTTCTTACAGTGCTCCCATCCAGTTATGACAAGATTTTGTCAGAACCGAAATATACCAGTTGCTGTCAGTTATATATCAGCTGCTGACAGTTACAACTGAATGTACAAGGTAATGTCCATGTTTCCCTATGGCTCAAGTGGGCGATATTACAGTTTAACAGTATGCTGACCAGGAAGCTGTTATTGGGGTAATGGCCATTTTCAAAATGGAGGACGGAGAATTCCATTGATCAGAATGGACAAATGGGACGCAGGAGAGGAGAAAAAGATTGATGAGCAGACTACGCAGGAGGTAAGTATGACGGGTTTATGTTTGTTTTGACTTTTAATTTTCAGTTCAGGTTCTCTTTAAAGTGGATCCGAGACAAACTTTTGCCCTCCTCATTTATAAGCCCCTTGCACGCTGGGAGGAGGCATGGGCGTTCCAGACAGGGGCTGCTGAAGTCACACGATACTTGCGGGAGCAGCATCCCCTGTCTGCTTTGCGGAACAGAACAGAGGCTTGAACGGTGTAATGTCTGATTACGCTGCCTCAAAGCTGCCCTCCATGGCAGACATGCACAGACATGACTTCCTCATTCTGCTGAGATCACTTCCTCATTCCGCAGAGAGAAGGCAGCACAATCAGACATAGCACAGCTCAGACTGTTCTTCTGCAGAGCTGCCCTCCAATGGTAATTAATCCCGCAGCACTTCTGTGCTGTGAATGGGGTCTATTGTAATGTGCTGAAGGTGGCTGATTGTAGGAGAAGATTACTGAAGGGGCAGGAGGTTAGGTTAATATACAGGGCAGACAGCAGTCAGAAGTGCTTGATTATAATACTGAAAGTGTAATCCAATCAGCCGTCTAGCTGCTGTTCAGTTTCCACATTAATACAGTCACTGCACTTTTTTTTTTTTTTTTTTTTAACAGGAGAGACTTAAGGGGCCCATACACTCAGCCGATTTTCTGGCCGACCGATCGATCCTGATCGATCGATCGATTGATCGTTTGCAAATCGGTTGGCCAATCGACCGATCGATGGCCGATTTCGATGGATTTCCATCGAGCTGGCAGGATGGAAAATTTAGGTCGATCTGATGAGATTGCTTATCAGTTTGCATTGGCCTTAATGGAAATCTGATGGCAAAAAAATGCCATCAGATAGAATTCCAATAGATTTCAAACTGAAATCTATTGGAATTCTATCCTGGTAAAAAATGTTCTAAAAACGCATCAGATAGATCATCAGATGCATTTCTTATCTATCTGCTGCCAATCTGACGAGTGTATGGGCACCTTTATTCTATGTGACATAACTACCAGGAGCAAGGATACTTTTTAGTTGGGATATATTATCGTTATTTAGTATTTATATAGCGCCAACAATAACGCCTGTGCATGCGCACTGCGAGCAGCGCAGTGTGCGCACGCGCGCGCAACCTATTACGCATGCGTGTGACCCTTCCTTCGTACAGCGCAAGCGCGTGACCTTACACGCTGCTCGCGCAACGCTGAGCGCGCCAACACACCCGGATAGGATAAAACACCCAGCATACCCGCGCGCGCGAGAACGCCGGAGGCGGACAGGAAGGTGAGTGTAACATTGCCCCCCCCTAAGGGCAACCTCCGGATGCCCCTTGGCATAGGTTTGTTAGGAAATTTTGAGTGGAAGGCCCTGATAAGTCTTGGTGCGTGAATGTTTTTCAAGGGTTCCCAGGAATTCTCTTCCACTCCAAACCCTTTCCATTTGATCAAATATTGAAAAGAACTTCCCCTTTTCCTGCAATTATAGATCCTTTCCACTTCATATTCTTCATGGTCCTCCAACAACACAGGAGAGGGTGATGGGGTACATCTATTGAAACAGTCAGGCACCACTCTTTTCAGGCATGATACGTGAAACACTGGATGGATATTCAATGAGTCAGGAAGAGTCAATCTAAAAGCCACAGGATTAATTGTCTTTTCAACAGGGAATGGCCCAATGAATCTGGGTCCCAGTTTCTTCGAAGGACACCGCAGATGGAGATGGTTGGTTGATAACCACACCCGATCACCAGGAGCAAGATCAGGCGACTCAGTGCGTTTTTTATCTGCCCAGGATTTAGTTCTACGTTGTGTTTCAGATAAAATGGTTCGTAATTTCTTGAAACTTTCCTTAAGAAAAGTGATCCTGTCTTGAACGGTAGGCACACTGGATTCTGAAACTTGACCAGGCAGGTATGAAGGGTGGAAGGCGTAATTAGCAAAAAATGGAGAAGTCTTGGTAGCAGAATGAACAGAATTGTTATATGCAAATTCAGCAGTAGGCAAAAGGGCAGACCAGTCATCTTGTGATGCGGATGAAAAACAGCGGAGATATTGCTCTAAAGTCTGATTAGTCCTTTCGGTTTGTCCATTTGTTTGAGGATGGTAACCGGAGGAAAGGAAGGAGCTAATACCCAGTAGTCTACAGAGTTCTTTCCAGAACTTGGATGTGAACTGAGTTCCTCGGTCAGAGACTATTTCAGAAGGTAGACCATGCAGACGGACAATTTCCTTCAAAAACATCTGGGCAGTAACTGCGGCAGAAGGTACCCCCTTCAAGGGTATGAAGTGTGCCATCTTGGTGAATCTATCCACTACTACCAGGATGGCTGTAAAATCATCAGAAGGAGGCAGTTCGACTATAAAATCCATGGCAATCTTGTCCCATGGTCGTTCAGGTACAGGTAGAGGTTGGAGAAGACCCCAAGGCCTAGTCCTAGAGCCCTTGGAACGAGCGCAAACTTCACAGGCAAGTACAAAGTTAGTACAGTCCTTGGACATCTCCGGCCACCAAAAGTCTCTCTGGAGCAACTCTAAGGTCTTGGTCATCCCAAAATGACCCGCCAGTTTGTTATCGTGACAGCTGGCAAGAATCAACTGACGAGTTGCCGGTGGAATGAACAATTTGCCTTGATGAAAGTAGACACCTCCTTCTTCGTCTAGATTGACAGGAATCTCCTGAGTGGTAAGTGTAGAGGTAGCCAGTTTGATTTGGTCAAACACACCAGAATGCATCAGCAGAAAATGATTGGGAGATAAAATAGTGTCCGGAATGGTTCTCCCAGTTGAGCTTTCGTTAAACATTCGAGAAAGGGCGTCAGCCTTGGAATTCTTGTCCCCTGGTTGATAGGTCAGATGGAAATTGAATCGGGAGAAGAATAAGGCCCAGCGGGCCTGGCGTGGTTTTAACCTTCGGGCAGTGCGTAGGTACTCTAAGTTCCTGTGATCCGTCAAAACAAGAATTGGATGCACCGCCCCCTCCAGCAAATAACGCCATTCCTCCAGGGCAGCTTTAATGGCAAGAAGCTCTCGATCAGCAACATCATAGTTCCTTTTGGCTGAACTGAGTTTGCGGGAAAAAAAAGCTACAGGATGCAGGATTGCCTTGGGACCGAAACGTTGCGAAAGGATAGCTCCCAGTGCTGTTTCAGAAGCATCAACTTCTACAATGAAGGATAATGATGGGTCAGGATAGGAGTGGAGGTGAACTGAGACTTGAGCAATTCAAATGCAGTCTGGGCCTCGGAAGTCCACCGGAAAGGAAGATTCACTTTGGTCAGATGTGTGATAGGAGCCACAATTTTAGAAAAGTTCTTTATGAATCTTCAGTAGAAGTTGGCAAAACCAATGAAACGCTGAACCCCCTTGCGATCAACAGGTGCAGGCCACTCCAGGATAGTGGAAATCTTCTTGGGGTCCGTCTCGATTCCTTCGGCAGAAATGCGAAAACCAAGAAACTGGATCTCATAACACTCAAACTCGCATTTCTCCGGTTTTGCATACAGTCTATGAATGCGTAAGCGAGCGAGGACTTTTTTGACATGAACCCTGTGTTCTTCCAGGCCAGAGGAGAAAATAAGGATGTCATCCAAATACACGACTAGGAAGTCATCGATAAAGTCTCTAAGGACGTCATTGATAAAACGCTGGAAAGTGGCAGGTGCATTGCAGAGGCCGAATGGCATGACCAGATACTCATAATGTCCGTAACGGGATCGGAATGCGGTCTTCCATTCGTCTCCCTCTCGGATTCTGACGAGATTGTAGGCCCCTCGTAGGTCTAGTTTGGTGAAAACTTTGGCAGAACGTAACCTTTGGAAAAGATCTGACATCAGGGGTAGAGGATAACGATCCTTAATTGTAAGCTGGTTCAGAGCTCTGTAGTCTATACAGGGTCTAAGAGAGCCGTCCTTCTTTTCCACGAAGAATATCCCCGCTCCTGCTGGTGAAGAAGATGGTCTAATGAAGCCTTTCTGAAGATTCTCTTGGATATAGTCCTTAAGTACCTGAGACTCAGGTTCAGATAAAGGGTACACTCTACCATAGGGAATGGACACTCCGGGTTGAAGATCAATAGGGCAGTCAAAGATGCGATGAGGAGGGAGAGAGTCTGCCTTTTTCTTATCGAATACGTCTAGGAAGTCATGATAAGCTGCTGGAATAACGGCATAATCTTCGGGTTTAAGACAAAGCAGCCGACCAGTGTCCGGAAAACAGAATTGAGTACAGTAGGAGGAGTTGAAGGTCACCTCCCCAGAGAGCCAATTGATGAGCGAGTTATGACTCTTGAGCCAAGGCATTCCCAGTATGGCAGGATAAAGAGGTGAAGGGATGAGGTCGAACACAAGGTGCTCTTGATGACCATTTTCGGTGGAAACAAGTAAAGGAAAAGTCTCTAGGGTGATTGGTCCAGAGTGGATAGAGGACCCATCAGCAAGCTGGATGAACAAGGGTTTCCTCTTCTCACGGATGGGAAGGTGCAATTGATAAGCTAGTTGCAGATCAAAGAAACAAGAACAGGCACCAGAGTCAATTATTGCGTTGATTCTTCGGTTCTCCCCTGGAGGCCCCTGTAGAAGGAGAGACAAGGGTATATAAGCTGCTGACAAGGTTGGCAAGGACAATTTAGATGAGCCTACAGGGTTAGGCTTACGTAAAGGGCGGACAGGACAGTCTTGAAGGTAATGACCGGATGCTCCACAGTAGAGACATAGATTTGCCATTCTACGACGCTGACGTTCTTCAGAGGATAAGGAGGGTCTGGCAAGGCCGAGTTGCATGGGTTCTGGTTCATCTAATGCTGGAGAGCTAGTGACTGGAACAGGTGTTGGAGCCGGACGAGAAGAGAACATGGGCGTAGGCCAGGGCGTACGGTTGAATCCAAGTCTCTCCTGACGTCTCTCTCTTAATCTTCTATCAATCTGGATGGATACTTGAATAAGTTCTTTGAGAGTATCAGGAACTCCAATACGAGCCAATTCATCCTTGATGGGATCAGAGAGTCCTAGGCGAAACTGGGATATCAAGACAGTCATTCCAGTCTAAGTCTCCCGACCATCTACGAAAATCAAGTACGTAGTCCTCAACCGATCCACGACCCTGGCGAAGAGCCCGTAGTGCAGCATCTGCAGAAGCTCCCTTACTGGGGTCATCATAGAGTTCTGCCATGGCCTCAAAGAAAGCAGTGGTGTTCTGAAGACAGACATGACCCTGTTCCACCAGTCTGAGGGCCCAGGCCTGCGGCTCCCCCTGCAACAGAGAAATGATGGCCCCAACTCGAATATTCTCACTTGCATAAGTTCTGGGAAGTAGAGTAAAGTGCAAATAACACGCACTCTTGAAGAGCCGAAACTTGTTCCTGTCGCCAGTGAAGCGTTCCGGCAGAGGCAATCTTGGCTCGGGAGCAGTGAGGCCCGCCTCAGCGGGAGGTGCGGCAGCTAAAGGAACAGGAACCGGAACAGAAGCAGGCGGTAATTCAGGAGCTGATACTGCTGGAGCTGTGGCAGGTGCAGGGTTGGCACTTAGTTGACCTCGGATCTGAGTACAATCTCTCTGGACTTCTTGCACGGAGACGGTAAGCTGATGGACCAGGTCACATAAGACATCAAACGGGGTGCGCTCTCCAGAGCCGTCCATCGTGGCTGTTTGTTACTGTTACGTCGGGCAGGCCGGATCAGGTGCTGTTGACCTTTCCACTGCGAAGTGAACCACCCAAGCACAGGATCTAAGTGACCACGGGTCTTCACCCACAACCCCTTGAGGGGGAAGCAGGACCACAACCCCTTGAGGGGGAAATGGATTCTTAGCTGCCTAGTGCCCACCAGGTTGCACTTAAAGTGATTCTACAGTGGATCGGAGAACAGGTTGACAGTTCAGTGTGAAGAGCAGCAGACAGGCAATCGTAGTCGTGGATGGAGCCGAGGTCAGGACAGGCAGAGATCTGGATAATCGAAGACAAGCAGGAGGTCGAGGCAGGCAGCAGGCAATCATAAACGGGAACACAAGCCAAGGGTCAGGACAGGCAGAGATCAAGAGTAGTCGGGGTCACAAGCCAAGGTCAATCAGGAATACAGATCAGGAATAACGGGTATACGTTCAGGCAACGCTGTAAGAACAAACAGCACTCCTGGGAAGGGCAGGCCTGCTTAAATAGTGAATTTGGGCGCCAACAATAATGCCTGTGCATGCGCACTGCGCGTAGCGCAGTGTGCGCACGCACGCGTAACCTATTACGCATGCGTGTGACCCTTCCTTCGTACAGCGCAAGCGCGTGACCTTACGCGCTGCGCGCGCAACGCTGAGCGCGCCAACACACCCGGATAGGATAAAACACCCAGCATACCCGCGCGAGCGCGCGTAGAGACGCGCGCGCGAGAACGCCGGAGGCGGACAGGAAGGTGAGTGTAACACCGCCTGGCGGATCGCTCAAGACCAGTCTTATCAGCTGAACGACAGACTGTACACATGCCTGATTTGACGTCCGGACGACTGAACGACGTGACGTCCAAACGACCAGTCGTTTAAAAAAATCAGACGTGTGTATGGGCCTTAACAGAAAATAGTCATTGTCCTGTCAGCAGTCGTGTGTGTTGCCATAGCAGTTACAGATAATAAAGACCAGGTCAGACACAAACTCAATAGATAAAAAGATGAAACCAAGAAAAAAAAAAACAGTGACCCACCCATAAGATCCAATGTCATATAAAACAATCACATTCAATCAATCCAGTCCAACAATAGAGCAGATGCCTCCCGCCTTGCAGCACATGTAATGTACAGACTGGGAGCCCCAATACACAGCAAGGTGCCACATAGCATCACAGATATACCACCCAACACATCATACCAGTATAGATACATAAATGTAAGTGCTGAAGGGTTAAAGCACTGTGTGCCAAAAGCTATATAAAGGTGGCCACAGACCATCAAATGTTTCCTTCAGCTCTTTCAAATACAATCAGTTTTCTTGATTGATTGATTGTTTTGTTTAAAAACTAACACACCATTCAGATATTTTTAGAGACTGATCAGAATTTTGACACCGCAGCTGATAGATCAGAAGGCTGAAAATATTTTATTGAATTTAACCCTTTAACAGTTATTTTCCCCATAAAAGCCAGTTATGTTTGTATTGTGTTTATAACCTCTCGAGGACCACTCTGCAGCTTTAAGGCTGGTTTCACAGTGGGACGTTACAGGCGCACGTTAGAGCAGCCTGTAACGCACCCCACTGCACAGCAATGAAAAATCAATGGGCTGTTCACAGTGCCCACGTTGCGTTACTCAGTAACGCTGAGCCATAACACAACGTACTGCATGCAGTACTTTATAGACTGCTTGCACATGCGCAGTAATGTTGGGGAGGAGCGGAGAGCGACCAGGCACATGGCTAATTAATATTCACTGCACTCAGTGACGTGCAGTGTTTACTTCCTGTGTGGTGATTGGCCGGGCGGGACCACGTGATGCCGCATGCGCCAAGAGTACGCATCACGGACGCCAGAGTGAGCTGCACAACGCGGCTCACTCTGACGTCCACATCAGAGAGCACCAGGCGTTGCGTTAGGGGCACGTTATGCGACCATAACGTCCCCTAAAACGCAACGTCCTGGTGTGAAACCAGCCTAACAGTTTGCTGCACAGACATACAACTTATTACCCAAATGAATCTTGCCTCCTTTTCTTGCCACCAACAGAGCTTTCTGTTGGTGGCATCTGATTGTTGCTGCCCACAGAATAACGTGAACTTGAATATCAGGGACTACTACTCCAGCGCATGATCTGGCATTGTGTATGTTACTGCTTATTACCTGCAGTGTGTTGCATGTCAACCCTATTATCATTGTCTGTAATCTTATTTATCGTCCAGCACTGTGTAATATGTTAGTGCTATATGAATTCAATACACCTATGAAGTGAAAACCATTTCAGGTGACTACCTCTTGAAGCTCATCAAAAGAATGCCAAGAGTGTGCAAAGCAGTAATCAAAGCAAAAGGTGGCTACTTTGAAGAACCTAGAATATGACATATTTTCAGTTGTTTCACACTTTTTGGTTATGTACTATACTTCCACATGTGGTAATTCATAGTTTGGATGCCTTCAGTCATGAAAATAAAGAAAACTCTTTGAATGAGAAGGTGTGTCCAAACTTTTGGTCTGTACTGTACCTAATACGGTACTTTACCAAACTATTATTTTTTACCAAACAGCTCTGAGTGATTTGAAGCCAATGTGAAGGCCAGAGGGATGGTGCACATGGTCTTGTCTGGGGCACCAAATAGGTGGGAAATGGCCCTGGGTGTAAGCACATTGTTACATATGGCAATGGGCAAGGCTGCTTGTTCACCTGGAAGTGGCATCCCTGAGTCACTGGTCCCCATCAGGTCACTCTCCTCTGCAGACTGCGGCCCCTCCTTCACAAGTGTCTCTTCATCTCCATCCTCCAGCTTCACATTTGTCACTCCTTCGGCCTAAACACAGAAAATAACACTGTTACAATGCAAGCACTGATGAAGTGAAGTCATTCACTATGGAGTCAATGTTATGTTTACAGCCTCAGTTCCATCTACCTGATGAGGGTGGGGGATGGTGTGATCTTCCTGTGTACTATCCTGGGAATTAAGAGGACCTGTATACAGTGCAGTTTCTAGGCTAAAATGCACCCAGGGCGAAGGTGTAAAAACTGCCCCCCCCCCGGAGCAAGGTATGGGTGCCCGCAGTATAGGTTTGCCAGGTCTAGTTGCACTTAGTATAGGTCCCCCCAGTATAGGTAGCCAAGAATAGGTACCCCAGTATAGGTAGCCAGGCATAGGTGAGCCAGTATAGTTGCCCCCGCTATAGGTTAGCCAGGTAGGTGCCTCCAGTATAGGTAGCCAGTATAATTGCCCCAGTATAGGTTAGATAGGCAGGCGCTCTCGGTATAAGTTATATAGGTAGGTGCCCCAGTACAGGTTAGCTAGGTGGGTGCCTCTAATATAGGTAGCCAGAATAGTTGCCCCCAGCATAGGTTAGATAGGTAGGTGCCCCCAGTATAGGTTATTTAGGTAGGTGTCTCTAATATAGGTAGCCAGTATAGTTGCCACCTGTATAGGCTAGCTAGGTAGGTAGGTGCCCCCAGTATAGGTTAGATAGGTAGCTGCCCCCCCAGTATAGGTTAGATAGGTAGCTCCCCCCCAGTATAGGCTATATTAGACAGGTGCCCCCCAGTATAGGTTAGATAGGTAACTGCCCCCCAGTATAGGTTAGATTAGGTAGCTGCCCCCCAGTATTGGTTAGATTAGGTAGGCAGCTGCCCCCCCAGTGTAGGTTAGATAGGTAGCTGCCCCCCAGTGTAGGTTAGATAGGTAGGTGCCCCCCAGTATAGGTTAGATTCGGTAGCTTCCCCCAGTATAGGCTAGATTAGACAGGTGCCCCCCAGTATAGGTTAGATAGGTAGCTTCCACACAGTGTTGGTTAGATAGGTAGCTGCCCCCCAGTGTAGGTTAGATTAGGTAGGTGCCCCCCAGTATAGGTTAGATTAGGGAGCTGCCCCCAGTATAGGTTAGATTAGGTAGCTGCCCCCCAGTATAGGTTAGATTAGGTAGGTAGCTGCCCCCCAGTATAGGTTAGATTAGGTAGCTGCCCCCCAGTATAGGTTAGATTAGGTAGGTGCCCCCCAGAGTAGGTTAGATTAGGTAGCTGCCCCCCAGTATAGGTTAGATAGGTAGCTGCCCCACAGTGTTGGTTAGATAGGTAGCTGCCCCCCAGTGTAGGTTAGATTAGGTAGGTGCCCCCCAGAGTAGGTTAGATTAGGTAGCTGCCCCCCAGTATAGGTTACATTAGGTAGCTGCCCCCCAGCGTAGGTTAGATTAGGTAGGTGCCCCCCCCCCAGTATAGGTTAGATTAGGTAGGTGCCCCCCAGCGTAGGTTAGATAGGTAGGTGGCCCCCATAATGGAGGGGGGAGCCGGAGCCGCGGGGAGGGCAGCCTGACCTCTCCCTCCCTCTCCCGGGCCGCCCTCCGTGCTCCCCCCTCAGACGCATACTCAGGCAGGAAGCGCCGCTGTTTACAACTCACCTCCCTGGCTCCAAGCGCTGCTCGTCTCTCGCCGCAGGCCTCCTCTCTGTATACACGCTGATACACACGCTGCCGGAAGCAGCGTGTATCAGCGCGTAGGCAGAGAGGAAAAGACCGGCGGCGAGAGACGAGCAGCGCTTGGAGCCAGGGAGGTGAGTTGTAAACAGCGGCGCTTCCTGCCTGAGTATGCGTCTGAGGGGGGAGCACGGAGGGCGGCCCTGGAGAGGGAGAGAGAGGTCGGGCTGCCCTCCCCGCGGCTCCGGCTCCCCCCTCCATTACAGCGCCCACCTCCCAACAGCGCCCCGGGCGGCGGCACGCCCCAAAAAACGGGCATGCCTGTATATCTCTCCAGTGAGCTTCTGTTATTGGAGCCACCTGTAGGGAACAAACACAAGGGTGGGAAAGGCAGAAATATGAGATTCCTCTATTACAGCATAAAAGTGATCTCTGCCATGTAGTCCCAGTGACTGCTGTACAGAAGCAGCTTTGTGTTTGGCTGGAGGAGCTCTGCAGTGTATTGCAGCTCACAGATAACTAATCCATGCTCTATAATAAGCTCCTTATTAGATGGGGATTTCCAGTAGCCTACCCACAGCACACCTGCAGAGACAGGCCCTGACCAAATCCAGAGGAGGAGCAGCCCTGTTTGAGATAAAACAAGGCTGCCACCCTCAACCACACTTTGCAAGACTCAGACACCACTACCAGTTGTGTGTGAACAAATCGGCTAGACACAAACACACACACACACAGATTTCTGCGCTGAAAGGAAAATCTGTCCCTGTCTATGGCAGTTACTCAATGTCACGCACTGCTGTCAAGCAGCATGCATTCAGGCTGGCGTTCACGTCTCTAGGGTCAGCCGCAGGATTTTCTGGCATGGTAGTGACACAGTGGTGGCTGCTGCTGGCATGGTAGTGACACAGTGGTGGCTGCTGCTAGCACATTAGGGGCACAGCGGTGGCTGCTGCTGGCATAGTAGTGACACAGTGGTGGCTGCTGCTAGCACATTAGGGGCACTGGGGTGGCTGATGCTAGCACATTAGGGGCACTGGGGTGGCTGCTGGTGGCAGAGGTGGTCTTAGGGGGTGGCAAGTGGGGTGATCGCCCTAGGCCACGCACTTGAAGGGGCCCCGCAGTCATGCCCACTGCACTCGCATTGAGAGCCCAGTTCTTCCTGGTCGGCTTATGCTCAGGTGCTTACCCACTGATTTACGTCGTACGCATAGCATTCCTGGCCATGGGCGCGCAAAATACCACTGACCCAGCGCCGACCACTGTGAGTCTGTGACAGTCAACCTCTCACAGGACTCAGGAGCATCTTATTTTGGAAATTGCAAAACAGGTAAAGACTCTACAATACCACCAACAGAATCAGAGTCAGACAGCAACTTTAGGCCAACAAACACAACACATATCACCCTGCCCCCGATTGGAGGTGCAGAAAAGGCATGTGGAGCTCCCCAGCTTCCCATTCAGCCTAGCACCCATCCTCAGACAGTCTGGTACACACCCCTAGCTCCCCAGCCAGCCTTTATCTATCCCAAGCTCCCCAGCCAGCCTCTACCAATCCAGACAGCCTGGTACCCATCCGTAGCTCCCCAGCCAGTTTAGTACCCATCTCCAGTTTATTGTTTGGCTTAGTGGCCTTTAACAAACTTAATTGTTTTTAAACAATAATAAGGCGTACTGCATTAGAAGTGGACAAGCCCGTGAGCATGGTGGTATGGTATATGGCCTACACTTATGGCTGTAGGCCCACATATGACCCTTGCCCCAGGCCCCGCCTACTCTAAGGCCGCCTCTGCTTCTGGCATAGTAGTGACACAGCGGTGGCTGCTGCTAGCACATTAGGGGCACTGGGGTGGCTGATACTGGCACATTAGGGGCACTGGGGTGGCTGCTGCTGGCATAGTAGTGACACAGTGGTGGCTGCTGCTGGCACATTAGTGGCACTGGGGTGGCTGATGCTGGCACATTAGGGGCACTGGGGTGGCTGCCGCTGGCATAGTAGTGACAGTGGTGGCTGCTGCTGGCACATTAGGGGCACTGGGGTGGTTGATGCTGGCACATTAGGGGCACTGGGATGGCTGCTGCTGGCACATTAGGGGCACTGGGGTGTCTGATACTGGCACATTAGGGGCACTGGGGTGGCTGCTGCTGGCATAGTAGTGACACAGTGGTGGCTGCTGCTGGCACATTAGTGGCACTGGGGTGGCTGATGCTGGCACATTAGGGGCACTGGGGTGGCTGCCGCTGGCATAGTAGTGACAGTGGTGGCTGCTGCTGGCACATTAGGGGCACTGGGGTGGTTGATGCTGGCACATTAGGGGCACTGGGATGGCTGCTGCTGGCACATTAGGGGCACTGGGGTGGCTGCTGCTGGCACATTAGGGGCACTGGGGTGGCTGCCGCTGGCATAGTAGTGACAGTGGTGGCTGCTGCTGGCACATTAGGGGCACTGGGGTGGTTGATGCTGGCATAGTAGTGACACAGCGGTGGCTGCTGCTAGCACATTAGTGGCACTGGGGTGGCTGCTGCTGGCATAGTAGTGACACAGCGGTGGCTGCTACTAGCACATTATGGGCAGTGGGGTGGCTGATGCTGGCACATTAGCATACCTCCCAACTTTTTGAGATGAGAAACCGGGACACTTAAGACATGCCCCCGACCATGCCCCAAACCACACCCCTGACACACCCCTAGTCAAATTTATATATATATATGAGGGTGCCCATGGGTGTGGAGGTAAAAAGAAGGATCGAGGCGCCAGCCGCGGCTGTGGTGTGCGGGATGCGGGTCAAGCTTGTCCCCCCTCCCTCCGAATGTGCCCCCAATGTCCCCCTGTATGGCGAGATACGAGCGTCTTCTCTGCTTCCTGTGACGTCACAGGAAGTAGTTGGAAGCAAGAGATGCCAGTACGCGAGGAAGATGGTAAGACTGCCGCTCTGCTGCGCTTGTATCTCGCCATACAGGGGGACAACTGGGGGGCACATTCAGAGGGAGGGGGGATAAGCTTGACCCGCATCCCGCACAGCACAGCCGCGGCTGGCGCCTTGATCCTTCTTTTTCCTCTGCTGCCTCCTCTGCTGCCTGCCGGGACACAAGGGGGGCTATCCCGGGACAGCGGGACCCCTCCCCCAACCCGTGACGGTCCCGGCGAAAACGGGACGGTTGGGGCCCCTGCATTAGGGGCACTGGGGTGGCTGCTGCTGGCACATTAGGGGCACTGGGGTGGCTGATGCTGGCACATTAGGGGCACTGGGGTGGCTGCCGCTGGCATAGTAGTGACAGTGGTGGCTGCTGCTGGCACATTAGGGGCACTGGGGTGGTTGATGCTGGCATAGTAGTGACACAGTGGTGGCTGCTGCTGGTACATTAGGGGCACCGGGGTGGCTGATGCTGGCACATTAGGGACACTGGGGTGGCTGCTGATAGCACATAAGGGGCACCAGGGTGGCTGCTGATAGCACATTAGGGGCACTGGGATGGCTGCTGCTGGCACATTAGGGGCACTGAGGTGGCTGATGCTGGAATAGTAGTGACACAGTGGTGGCTGCTGCTGGTACATTAGGGGCATTGGGGTGGTTGATGCTGGCACATTAGGGGCACTGGGGTGGCTGATGCTGGCACATTAGGGGCACTGGGGTGGCTGCTGATAGCACATAAGGGGCACCAGGGTGGCTGCTGATAGCACATAAGGGGCACTGGGGTGGCTGCTGCTGGCACATTAGGGGCACTGTGGTGGCTGCTGCTGGCACATTAGGGGCACTGTGGTGGCTGCTGCTGGCACATTAGGGGCACAGTGGTGGCTGCTGCTGGCACATAAGGGGCACCAGGGTGGCTGCTGCTGGCACATAAGGGGCACAGTGGTGGCTACATGTGGCAAATTAAGGATACTGTGATGTGACTGATGTGATAGTAAGGCTGTATGATAAAAAAGATAGAGGGGTCTACATGTGCCAGCCAGAGTATAAGATGACAGAGGTACACAAGGACTGTCAGCAATGATGTACATCAGACAGGGGTACAGAGGCGTCTCCATATGTCAGAAACTGTGTTTGATGACAGGCTGGGAGAGATGGGGGGGGGGGGGGGGGTATGATGGTGAATGTCAGTTAGACCACCACAGTGACAGACATGCACAGTACACATAGTGCTTTATTCTCAATGATTTTCCGCATGCGGAAATGCACTTGCAGTAAATTCCCGACTGAAAAGAAACCATCTTGACAATCACAAATGTTCACGCATGAAATTTACTGCATGCGTAAAATTTTACGCATTAATTACCTGCATGCGTAAAAAATGCGGTAAAAGTCCGCAAAAGTCGGTAGTTTCCGCAAAAAATCTAAATTCACAAAAAAAAGAGGCGCCTTATTTCTGACTTAACTACCGAATTTTTATCACCTACTAGTACTTGGTGATATATTTCGCTTCCCATTGACTTAAATGGAGTCTGGAGCCTTGAGTGCCGTGTTTGCTGGACTTTCTTTTTTTTTTTGGACAAGTTTCTTTATGCAACTTTTTTTCCGCATTGTTTCCGCATGTTTACTATGTAATTACGCATGTTTCCCCAAAAATTCTACGCATTGTTCCCGCATGCGGGAAACATGCGGAACATTTTTAGTGAATGTGGAAAAAATGCGGAATTTATCACATGCGGTAATATAGTGGTAAAAAATCTCTTACCTCATGTGTGATTGAGAATAGAGCCCATAGTGCTCACATTAGGCAGGATATAGTATCCATGTGTCAGTAATTGTGTTTGATGACAGGCTGGGAGGGATGGGGCAGGGGGGTTATGATGGTGAATGTCAGTAAGACCACCACAGTGACTGACAGGCACAGTACACATAGTACTCATGTTATGTGGTCTATATTGCTGAAGTGATGCACAGGCAGCAGAGGGCAGACTGGACGGCTCCTTCCCTGAGGGAATCATTGCACCACATGTCCTCGGAAGCTGTCAGCAACATTTCTAAAAAGCTACAGTCCAGTCTGTTGGATTTATCCCAGGAAACAGCGCTGCAACCATCATTCCAGTCACCAATGACCTCCTCCACCACACAGAAAGTACTCTGCAGTACAACACGACAGGAAGCACTATGCAGCCAGCCTGTGGAGCTCAGGGGCAGCTTAAAAATACTGCATCTGCGCATGTGCTAAGCCTCCGGGGGACATGTCACGTGATGCAGTGTAATTCTACACGATTTTGATACTGAGCATGCACAGCAGCGTGATCAGAAACAACACCGGCATGCACACGCCAGTCACTCACATAACATTCTCCTGTTTCACACACTCGTCCTTCCATTCTCTCTGGCTGCTTGCAGGAGCTTACCACATGTGGGGGCGGGGCCAATACGGAGGGAAAAAGAAACTGGCGACCTCATTGGTCAATGGGAGGGACAAAGGCTGAGGCTAGGCTACGGTGATTGGTTTAGCAGGGCTGAGGGGCGGGACTGTCTTGTCTGCAGGCATATTTATGGGCATTGCAGCGATTCATACAGAAATCCCAGACACAATAAAAGTAACACTATTTATAGAAAGTTTGTTAATAAACAGACGGTTGGCAATGTGCTGTGGGCGGGGTTTGGCGCTTACATCATCAACATCTAGCTCAGCCTGCAGCTATCCTTATGGGCTGAGGCTGAGCCTGTCACATGAAACCCCGCCCCTGACCAATCACTGGCAGGGGGCGTGGATTTGATGTGAAAAGGTGGGAGCTTTGAGTAGTACTTCCATACTGTGCATGGGTATTAGCTGATCTAGTCTGGTGTGGAGCACTCACAGCCTACCTCCCTCCACCAGCAGCAGCAGCAGCAGCAGCAGCAGCAGCAGCAGCAGCCGCCTCATGCCGCCTCCTCCACCAGGGCCAGCATCAGAAGCCAGCCTCCTGGCCCTGCTGTCCTCACAGTAAGTAGCTGAAAAACTTAAAGGAGAACTGTAGTGAGAGTGATATGGAGGCTGCCATATTGATTTCCTTTTAAGCAATACTAGTTGCCAGGCAGCTATACTAAGCTATCTGCCTGCAGTAGAGTGAATCACACCAGAAACAAGCATGCAGCTAATCTTGTCAGATCTGACAAAAATGTCAGAAACACCTGATATGCTGCATGCTTGTTCAGGGTCTATGGATAAAATTATTAGAGGCAGGGGATCAGCAGGATAACCAGGCAACTGGTATTGCTTAAAAGGAAAGCAATATGGCACCCTCCATATACCTCTCACTACAGTTCTCCTTTAACTGAGATGGATATGGATGTTTCCTTTTAAACAATACCAGTTGCCTGGCAGTCCTGCTGATCTTTGGCTGCAGTAGTGTCTGAATCACACACCTGAAATAAGCATGCAGCTAATCGAGTCTGACTTCAGTCAGAGCACCTGATCTGCATGCTTGTTGAGGGGCTGTGGCTAACTGTATTAGAGATACAGGATCATCAGGAGAGGTAGGCAACTGGTATTATTTTAAAAGTAAAAATCCACATCCTTATCAGTTTAGGTTCCCTTTAAACAATACCAGTTTCTTGGCTATCCTGCTTATCCTCTGCCTGTAATCTTTTTAGCTATTGACCCTGAACAAGCATGCAGCATATCAGGTGTTTCTGACATTGTCACTTCTGACAAGATTATCTGATGCTTGTTTCTGGTGTGATTCAGTCACTACTGCAACCAAATAGATCAGCTGTATAGCAAAGCAAATGGTATTGTTTAAAGGGAAAATACTTTTTGCAGCCTCCATATCTCTTGTTGCAGTTGTCCTTTTAAATTATAGATGAGGCAAAGCCAAGATGAGCGGGATATGGAGGCTGACCTGTTTATTTCCTTTTAAATAATGCACATTGCCTGGCTGTTCTGCTGTCTGTATGACTGATATTGTGGTTTCGCCCCTCCCAGAGTGTGATGCCATCATGATATGGTCCTGACAGTTTGCTGTCTGTGATCCTCATTGCATTGAGGGAAATAATGGCTTCCTATTGCCAAGCAAGCAATATCTCCCTCTGTGCATAGAACTCTAACATTCCATACAGATCACCTGGCAGAACTAAAGCCTCTGGTGATACATTTCAGAATAAAAATCAGAGAGAGGAAAGATTTTATCATGGGCAGACGCTGACTAAATATTCTATAATAAATGAATGTTGTAATCAATAAGCAATTTTATTCATTTGTCGTTTACAGTTCATTTAAATCAGTTTAGCTTTACTTACCTGGAGCCTCCTTCAGTGCTGAAAGTCTGTGTAGTCCTCCTTGTAGTTCTGCTGTCACCCATTCTTCTGTTGTCCCCTCCGTAGCGGTGGCTTTTGTGCAAGCACGGGTGTGTGTGATGCTTGTGCTGCCTTGCCTGGGAGCATTCTACGTACTATTGTGCAGTACACTCCTGGCCAGACGCATGACCATGAGCGCATGCGCAGAAGCCGCTCACCCATACAGAGAGGATGAATGGGTGACAGCAGAACTGCAGCGAGGGACACCGACTTCTCGGGGCTGCAGGAAGTCCCAGGTAAATAAAGCTACACTGATTTCATTTGCCTCATGTTTCCTTCATGTGCACCTTTTTAGAATTTGTATTCTTTGCCAAATTGAACCTCCCCATAAGGGAGGTTTGGAACTCAGTATGCTGATGGGGGTTAGGGGAGCACAATTTCTTACCTGTAGTACTGTTCATGTAGCCCCTTGTCCCTGTGTTGGTTGCCAGCTGTACCTGGCCGCACCTAAAAGAATCCTGCTGTAGAGTGTGCTCCTGGCCGCAATGCATACTACAGCTCCCAGTATATATTGCCGCTTGCATCTCCTGGCAGGCATTGTGGCCAGGACTGTGCTTTTACAGTAGGATTCTGGTTAATTGGGATAGTGAACATCACAGGAATTGGGGGCTTTACGAGTAGCCCCCAGTAGGTAAGCCTACAGGGGGTGCTGGAGGAAGTACTCAGGTAAGTATAAATGCTTGTAGTTCTTTGGTTTCCTTAAGGGCTCTTTCACACTAGAGGCTGCGGTAGAAAAGGCTGAAACTTAGCCTTTTGCTTAACACCAATACATAGCGTTTTCAAAGCGTTCTACAGCTCATATGAAAATGTCCGTTTTTTTTTTTTTGTTTTTTTTTTTCCTTCTATAAAAATAAGTGAACAAGTCAGCTGTAAAAAGCTTTGAAAATGCTGAAGTTGACGTTTTCCATTGACTATCATTGAAACGCCAACAGCCAACTTTGGCTGTAAACAGCCCTGAAAAAGCTCCTGGGAGCGTTGAAACGCAACGCTCCAAAACACAGAGTTAGATGTGAAAGGTAAAATTAAAGTCTATGGACTTTCATTTTACCTTGTAAAACGCCAACTTCGGCTGTGGCGTTAAAACGCCGAAAAAGTCCTCTGGTGTGAAAGGGCCCTTAGGCCTCTTTCAGACAGGAGGCTGAACTGTGCGCTTGTTGGGTAGTTCAGTCTCCCATCTGCTGCCTGTCAGTGCATTTCAGGTGCAATTTAAACACAGAATTGCTGCGGTTCTTAGATGACGCTTGTAAAGTGCTAACATGCAGTGGTGTTATGCAGCAGAGCACCGTGACATGTCGAGTCTGAGCACCGAGGCGCTAACAGGTGCCCAGCTGGTGCTGGAGAGCAGCTGACAGGCAGTGAATGAAACGCCTGTCTGAAAGTGGCTGTTTATGGTACTTCTGTGGGGGAACACAACTGCTGCTATTTACTGGTAAACCACTGCAGAGGGGCTCCTGATCTCCCAGGACCCTAACAACTCCCCTGGTCAATGAAATGGTAACCATTCTCTGATGTCCATTT